>NW_023606426.1:0-60001 GCF_013339745.2 Dermacentor silvarum
CCATAATGGATAACGCACCAAAGAAAAATCAAGGCAACCACCAAGCACGGATACCAACAAAGCGGGAAACTCACAATATGGCAGTGGAACGCTGATGGCTTTCAAAAGAAGAAGGCACAGCTCCAACAATACATACTACAAGCAGAAGACGCACCGGACGTCATCATCGTACAAGGGACACTCTGCAGCGAAACACCAACACTACCAGGGTACAGATCATTTGCGAAACCCCCCCCCCCCTAGCGCCCAGGAAACGGGATCAAAGAAGGGAAGGGGAGTCTGCACCCTGGTAAAGAAAGGACTTATCGTAGTAGAACACGATCTCATGCCACGGAGTGCTATCGAACACGTGGCAACTGAGATCGTGGTCGGTAAACGCAAGAAGCGCACGAGCATCATGATAGTTAATCTATACAGTAACCCAGGACAACGCAAGCAAAAGTTCAAGGCACTCATCCAGAAGACGAAGCAGATCGCGGGGGATAACATCAACATCATCGCGGGAGACTTCAACGCGCAACACAAGCTCTGGGGTTACCCCGAAATCAACTAAAAAGAAAACACCTGCTGGACGACATGACAGAAATGGGCTACCAACTAATTAATGATTTGGAGACCACAACACGGAACGCACTAACGTCAACGCAACGGGACACAAACCCGGACCTGACATTTCTGGGCGAAACTACAAGACCACTCAGGGCGAAATGGAGGAATACCGAAGAAACACTGGGAAGTGATCACAAGATCCTCGAGATAGTGATCCCCTTTCGAGGCAACATCAAAGAAAGCAGACAACAACACATCGTGGACTGGCATGACTACAGACAGAAATTAGAAGCCAACGGCCCGGAAACCATAGAAGACATCGAGGCGTGGGCAAACCTGCTCAACGGCACGATCCAGAGCGCAACGCAAACGGTTAATGCCGAGGCAGAAGGCGTGCAAATCGATAGCCGCCTAGCCCACCTAATGGAGGCCCGAAACTCACTCAAACAGCGCTGGAAACAACAACGCCATAACAGGACACTGAGGAAAAGAATCGCACAACTCAACGTGGAAATCGAAAAACACAGCAAGGTGGTCTGCCGGCAGCAGTGGCACGCCGTGTGCCAAGAAGCAGACGGCCAGCTGCACAAGGGCAAGACCTGGAAATTACTACGGCACCTGTTGGACGAACAACACACCAAGGGAACGCAACAATACATCCTCAACAGAACCCTACACAAGGCAGTCACGGAAATGGGAGAAGAAGAGGTAAAGAAACGCCTCAACAACAAATACCTCCCGGAGACACCGACCGATCCGTTGCCGATATACACCGGCACGGACAACGCACCCCTGGACGAGGATATCGAAGAATGGGAAGTGCGTGCAGTGCTCCAATCGATCAACTGCAAGTCGGCGCCCGGGATAGACCAGATCACTAACAAAGCACTACGAAATCTAAGTGATACGACAATATCCGCCCTCACTAAATATTTCAACCGGTGCTGGAGAGACGGAAAACTACCGCAGCAGTGGAAGACCGCCAAAGCGGTCCTAATCCCAAAGCCGAACAAGCCACCGGGTATCGAAAACTTGAGGCCAATATCCCTCACGTCATGCGTCGGGAAGCTACTAGAACATGTCTTGCTGGATCGGTGGCAGCAATACTTGGAAGAAAACAACATATACCCGGACACCATGCTCGGTTTCCGGGCCAAACTCTGCACACAGGACGCAATGCTTCTGCTCAAGCACGAAGTAATGGACAGCAAGACCAAGGACAGCACGGCAGTGCTGGGGCTGGACCTGCAGGGCGCGTTTGATAACGTGCACCACTCGGCCATCCTCAAGCAAGTGTCCCACCTTAACATGGGAACAAGATCCTTCAACTACATCAAAGACTTTCTGACGGACCGCACCGTACAAGTGATAGCAGGGGACCTGCAGCTCCCACCCAAACAACTCGGGAGCACAGGCACGCCACAAGGATCAGTGATATCCCCGCTGCTATTCAACCTTGTAATGATCGGGGTTGCCAACAAGCTCAACACCATACAGAACGTCAAATACACCATATATGCGGATGATATTACGATCTGGAAAACGCAAGGCAGCGACGGACAACTCGAGGCGGCGTTGCAAGAAGCGGTGTCAGCAGTCGAAGATTACCTACAACACACGGGACTGAAATGTTCACCGGCAAAATCGGAATTGATGTTAATCACCCCACGAGGCAAGCGCTTCAAGGAGCAACCCGTAAACATCACAGTCAGGACGGGCGATGGAGGAGAAATCCCCAAAGTTAAAGCACTTAAAGTTCTGGGCCTCCGGCTCAGGGACAAGGGCAGCAACGAAAAGACCCTAGTGAATGAATTACAAACGAAGATAGTACGAGCCGTCCGGCTCATCAACAAGGTTGCCACAAGACAACAAGGCATGAAAGAATACAGCCTGCTGCGGTTAACACAGTCCTTTGCGATTAGCCACGTTGCGTACGTGGCGTCCTATCACAACTGGCGGGCGGACGAAAAGAAGACAATTGACGCTGCCATCCGCAAGGCATACAAGAGCGCCATAGGGCTATACCATCACACAAGCACGGAGCACATGCTCGCTTTGGGCGTACACAATACGCTCGAAGAGATCATGGAGGCCCAACGAACAGCGCAGAACCATCGCCTAGCTCAAACCAGAACAGGGAGAGCCATCCTGAACAGGATAGGCATGCAAATACCACATACCTCACCGAGGGAAGCGGCCGCCTTACCCCAAGACGTGATGCGCAAGATCCGGATACCACCTGCACCAAGACACATGCACCCGCAGAATGACCAAGAGCGAAGAAAGGCAAGAGCGGTGGCACTAACAAAGAGCCATCGCAACGATCCACACGCCTACTACGTGGACGTGGCCAAATACCACAACGTGAAGAACGCCTATACGGCGGCGGTCCTCAGAGCAAGCACCGGGGAACTCGTCTCCGCAGGAAGCATACGGTGCAGAACACCAGCGCAGGCGGAAGAATACGCCATTGCACTGGCAATGCACGCAACAGACTGTCGCACGATAATAAGCGATTCAAAAACGGCGGTCACCAACATTTCGCAAAACAGCGTATACCCCACCACGGCAAGAGCGCTAACTTCAACAGCACAGAATGGAAGACTGGCAACCAACGTCACCATCAAGTGGTTCCCGGCACACGCTGGCAACCTGGACGAGTCGGTTGGTCCAAACCGCAACGAGGAAGCAGACAGGGAGGCGCACGCGCTAACAAGACGCGGGCTCCCGTCATCGCTCCCCGATATGCGCGAAGCAGACCCGACAGAAGCCACGGCCGAGAACGAGAACAGCGAAGAGTTTGCCATCACCAAGTACGGAGAAGTCCTGCAGTGGTACAGGGCAAGCCGTAACAAGTATCCACCACCTCATCGGGACCTAACACGCAAGGAAGCGACCACCTTCCGACAGTTACAAGCAAGAGCAATTTGGACTCTGGTATGGGCGAAACACGTCTGTCCGGAAATATATCACACGGACACGTGCCAACGGTGTAAGAAGGCACGGGCCATCCAGAGCCATATACTCTGGGAATGCTCGCCTCCCGCACCCAACACCCAAGACATCGAGATGCCAGACAAGATCGGCAACAAGATTACCAGCACAGACCTCGAGACTCAACGGGCGGTCGTCCAGCACGTCCTCGAGCTCCTAGACCGGCAGAAACCCGAAACGTCGTCTCGCTCGCGGGGCAACGGATAAGGGTGGACGCAAGGTCTAGGACGAAGATACGGAGCATCACAACGAAGGCAAGATTACCCACAGAGACAAGATCCAGCACGTGCCACGTTCCCCTTGGAGCGTGAGGCGGCCAGTGCTCGCCTTCGGGCTTGTAGTACGGCCCCCGCCTCCGTAGGGCAAGCGGGCACGCAAGAGTCTCCATCCCTATCCCCTCCCCTGATTTGCCGGATCGAACCAATAAAGTTGTTCTCTCTCTCTCTCCCAGAACTGCATTACTTTCCTGCCAGTCATCGCTAAAAGAAGCCGTGGCGCCATAGCAGCCGATCAAGAAACATCGAAGTAATCATAGCTAGTGATTGATTTTGGTGCTCCAGTGTCTCCATTTCAAACTTGCGTCCGTTTCGTTTCTTCTACTTCTTCCATGTCAACTCTTGCCTGTCGTTTTTGCTGAGCAACAACCACTGACCATTTCCACGAGCTTGTAAAAGCGAAGATAACGATAAAAATTACTACTTCTACTACAGTTACTACTACCCCTACTGCTACTACTATTACATTATTATTAATTAATTAATATAGAGGAAGTACAACAACAATTAAAGCTTTACATGAGATCCAACGCAGTGTTTTAGCATAAGTGATGCGAATGTTCCATTGCGATTATAGAAAAGTTGTCATGTGTTAAATCTGTCGATTTGATAGAGATTGACAGTGGAATCAACATTCTCGGGCTTACTTATCGTGATTATTATTGTTTTTTTTTCATTTACCATAAACCACATCTCCACCATTAAATCTCTTAAGCAAACTTTAGTGGACTCTGGGCTTGGGCTCCCGTGTACTGGTGAGAGATAGTGCCCCTGTATACGCAGGGCCTCTCTTTTCCTCGCGCCACAGGCACCGCCGTTGGCCGAGCGTCGTCACGCCGTGATAAGTCGTTCTACTCGGCACAGAGCAGAGAACATGGAGGAAACAACGCCGGCATACCACTTGCTTCAGCTCTTGTGCCATCCGTATCGGCAAAGGCGCGTTCCCATCACGGCGTCAGGAAGCACTTCTGGCCGCTTAGGCCGGAGCAGCGGTCTCACTCCTATCGCGTGCACGCTCGCCCTCATCGCCGCGCAAGAACTATCTGCAGCAACTCTGAGCATGACGGGATGCCGCGCACCGGGGCTGCGCTAATCGCAATGAAAGTGGGAAAGCTGTTTACTCTGTGCCGTGCAGACGGACCGTTGTCGTCTACAGTAGTCATTAATGTGAAAGCATTACATGAGCCATGAGGCAGAAAAGCCGGCGTCGTCCACAACGAGTGGTATCAAAAGTCAATGTGACGTCATCAGCGTCTTGAATGAAATCAGTAGTAATAGAGAAGATAGTAAATGGTATGACAACGTTAATTAGTAGTAATTAGGGGCAGGTATTGTGAATTAGGGTGAATTACAGTGAAGTGAATTAAAGTTACAAGTTAGAGTAGGGTGACTTAAGGTGGTGTCAAGTGAATTTAGGTGAAGTAAACTAAATTACAATGAATTAAATTTGGTTAAGGTGGGTTAAAGTGGATCATCATATTTCATTTCATTTCATTTATTATACCCTCAAGACCACAAGGTATTACAGAGGGGAGTGGGGTAAAAAAAAAAAAGTTACAAGACAAGGCAAACAAAGAAGGCAGCAAGTGACGTAGTCATAGACATGAGATGCCAGAAGCGATGGTGTCGATTATGGATGTCCGGAATTGTGCGTGATCTTCAATAGCAATCAACGCGCCGGGAAGGTGGTTCCATTCTTCACACGTCCTGGGAAGAAAAGACTCTTGACAAGCTTTGGTGCGACACTGCAAAACTCCAACTTTGTGATGATGATCAATGCGAGGAGATATATACGTTGGGGATGAAATAAGATTATCGCGCAGATATGAATTATGGAAGTATATTTTATGAAACAGAGCTAGGCGAAAGCATTTGCGACGAGCAGAAAGCGGTGGAAGTTGCAAGATATTTTTCATAGAAGTTACGCTTGCCGTACGGTTATAATTGCTTAGGATGAAACGCGAGGCATTATTTTGAACACGTTCGAGAGACTGGGTTAGTGTCTCAGCATATGGGTCCCAAATTGATGAAGCATATTCCATTTTACTTCTAATTAGCGTCTTGTACAAAATTAGCTTTAATGATGAAGGAGCGGAAGAGAAGTTTCGACGGATATAACCTAACATGCGATTACTTTTATTGATAACGCTGTCGATATGTAAAGACCAGGAAAGAGTAGAGGTTAAATGGACACCTAGGTATCTGTAAGATGTAACCGCTTCCATGGCAGTATTGTTAAGGTAATAGGTCGGAAGGGGAAGTTCACGGCGGGTTACACGCATGGTTTTCCACTTAGATGGGTTTAGTTTCATTAACCACAAGTCGCACCAGTTACAGACAGCGTTAATGTCGTTTTGCAGAGTGTTAGTATCAGCGGTGTCAGAAATTTCACGAAGAATAACGCAATCGTCGGCGAAGAGATAAATGTTAGAAGAAATTTCATTGGGTAAGTCGTTAATATAAATTAAAAAAAGGAGAGGGCCTAACACTGATCCTTGGGGAACGCCAGATTCAACAGGGCTAAATGGGGAGAAGTGGTTATTAAATGCAACGAACTGTGATCGATTAAGAAGAAAATTCTCTAGCCATGCAAAGAGATTAGGATCAAGATTTAGTTTACTAAGCTTAAAAATGAGTAGTTTGTGACATACCTTGTCGAAAGCCTTAGCAAAGTCGAAGAAAACACAGTCTGCGCATGAACCTTTATCAAGAATAAGATGAAGATCGTGAGTGAACGAAAGCAGTTGTGTTTCACAGGAAAAACTTTGCGGAAACCATGCTGTGCGCGTGTGAAGAATGAGTTATCGTCTAGGTGCTTAACTAATTGAGACGACAAGATATGTTCGAGTACTTTACAAGGAATGCTAGTGAGGGAAATGGGGCGGTAGTTATGAGGTGAGCTTTTGTTGCCGGACTTGTGAAGTGGAACCACCCTCCCAATTTTCCAGTCTGCAGGGAGCTAATTGGTGTCCAAAGATTGCTGGAATATTTTTGAAAGTATTAAGGATGAGTAAACAGAAGTGATTTTCAAAAACTTTGCGGTAACCAGGTCTGGGCCAGGGCTGGACGACACCTTCAGATTTTTATTACATTTTCTACCCAAATGGCTCAATCATAATAAAGTCCATAGCCGGGTAATTGCAGCTATCTAGGGTGGGAAACACAGGATCAGGACATAGAACGAAATTACTGCAGAATACGGAGTTCAGGATTTGGGGACATTCAGCGTCGGGTATTGTTGACCCACTAGAATCAGCTAAGGTTATTGTATATTCTTCGGAAGGGTTTATGATGCGCCAAAACTTTTTCGGATCTTTTGTAAGTATTGTAGGCAAAGTGCATTCTTGAAATGTACTTTTAGCGAGTTTTTTAGCTGCTATGTAAGCTTCGTTCGCGTTCTTGTAAGCGTCCCACTTAGATGCCAAAGGACTTTTTTTTGCGAGGCGGTACAGGCGCTTTTTCCGATTGCAAAGCCGCTTTAGGTGGGAATTAAACCAAGGCGCCTTAGAATTCGATGCTATTATACGCGATGGAATAAACTTATCAGTTAATTCATGTACTTTGTTTCTGAATATGATCCAGTTATTGTCGACCGTGCGATCGTCGAAGTTACTTAAGAAGAGATCAAAGAAGTTAGATAGTTCCAAGTTTATATTATTAACATTTGCCTTGTTGTAGTCATATATTAACTTATTTTTCACAGCTGGCTTTAACAGAGGAGACGTAACGTTATATGAAAGAGCTAGATGGTCGCTTACACCAGGTATACATGAAACATCCGTAATAAGGTCAGGATGAGAGCACAATATCAAGTCTAAGATATTGGCAGTTTCCTTTGAAATCCTTGTTGGTTCACATACTAGTTGAGTTAAAGAAAATAAAGAACAAAGATCAAGAAAATCATTACACTTTGAAGAGTATGGATGACAAGCAGGTGGATCGGCGTTCCAAATTATATTCGGAAAGTTAAAGTCCCCCATTAATATAACGGGCGCTTTTGGATGCAGTACAAAAAGTGTGCTTGGTGCGTCATGAATTTCGGCAGTGAAGGAAGACGGGTAAGAGGGAGGGCGGTAACAAACAGCGAAAATAAATTTTCTATGGCCTATGTCAACGCTGGCGCACACTATTTCTAGGTCGCTGTGAAAGTTAACCTTATGACAAGGCAAAGATTTCGAAATGGCAAGCAGTACGCCACCGCCATGGCCAGCCATGCGATCACAACGGAAGATATGAAAGCGGGATATATCTAAAATTTCACAGTCGTACACTTGAGGGTGCAACCACGTTTCAGTTAAAGCGATAATACCGGCACCGCAGTTGTCAATGATAGAGTTAAGTGCATCGCGCTTGTTTATCACACTTCTTACGTTAGCAAGAAGCACAGGGACATGTGCTGCTGAAGAAACGCCACTACCCCTCGCGTGTTCCTACGTAGCAAAAGAACTGCCTGAACTGACGCCTGTGGCAGCGCCATCAGGGAGTGAGTGCTTAATTTGCTTGACGCTGTCACTCGTTGGGTCATACAAGAAGGATTGGCTACCAATAAAAAGCTTATTAAATCTGATCTGAAACGGGGGAGAATCGGGCTGGCGCTTACCAAATTCGATAAGCTTTTTCCTAGCGTGTCTTGTAGCGGGCGAGAAGTCCTCAGACACAGAAATGTTGTTAGCTTTCAGCTTGCTGCGCGACGAAAGTATGGTTTGCTTGACCTTAACGTTCGTTAATTTCATTATGACGGGGCGGCACTTCCCGTCTGAAAAGGCCCCGATACGATGCGCGCGTTCAACCGAGTTCGGTGGCAGATCACTTTCCATCGCAGACGACAAGGCAGCAATTGTTTTATTTTCGGTCTGCAGCCATGATTCACGGGAGTCAGGTATGCCATAAAAAATTAGATTGTTACGCCTTGACCTGTCCTCCAGATCATCTAGACGCGCCATTAGGGTGACCTGCTGTTTTTCCAAGCTTTCCGCTGACTGTTGAACTTTAACCAAATCACTAGAGACATTGTCAAGCGTTTCCGATTTTCTTTCGAGTGATTCGAGGCGGCGGTATATGTCAGTTAGCTTGCTTTCAATAGCTTGTTGGCTTGTTTTGACGTCCTTCACGTCCTTTTTTAACTCAGTCTGGCCTTTGGCAAGCTCACCTGTTGTTTTCTTTATGTCTTTTAGCATTTGTAGGACAGTACTAATTTCTTCGGACTGAAGCTCATTAACACTATTAGAAGCAACGACATCTTGGCTTGATTTTTGAGGTTTTGGGGGCCCAGGGTTTTTCTCGACGTCGCCACATTGTAACAACAGCAGACTCATATTAATGCAGTCACACACACTATCGAACAAACAAGTGGGCAGGGGAGCAGTAAAAGGGAGCGATTGTCACTCCGTCTAGCGTACAAGGCCAAATTGTTACGCACCTGAGGAGCGAAGAAATGATGCATATGAAGCATACTGCAACAAGCGCTGCTCCACTGCCCACTAAAATGGTAGCCCATCCGCGCGTTGCTTATGAAGAAACCGGGCATGGGCGTTTCCTCCGGTGTTGTCGTCCCAGAACCGATGAGCTTCCTGTCCAGCAGCCAACTGTGTGAAGGCGGCACGTAGGTCTCAGCACGTGTGCTGTTGACGGAACCACGATGGTCATGATCAGCAACCGCGCAAGCGCCGGCCTGAAGGTAGATATGCAGGGGCGCCAACGTTGAAACAATCGCCAGGATCTGCAACACCTGAGGAGCGAAGAAATGATGCATATGAAGCATACTGCAACAAGCGCTGCTCCACTGCCCACTAAAATGGTAGCCCATCCGCGCGTTGCTTATGAAGAAACCGGGCATGGGCGTTTCCTCCGGTGTTGTCGTCCCAGAACCGATGAGCTTCCTGTCCAGCAGCCAACTGTGTGAAGGCGGCACGTAGGTCTCAGCACGTGTGCTGTTGACGGAACCACGATGGTCATGATCAGCAACCGCGCAAGCGCCGGCCTGAAGGTAGATATGCAGGGGCGCCAACGTTGAAACAATCGCCAGGATCTGCAACACCTGAGGAGCGAAGAAATGATGCATATGAAGCATACTGCAACAAGCGCTGCTCCACTGCCCACTAAAATGGTAGCCCATCCGCGCGTTGCTTATGAAGAAACCGGGCATGGGCGTTCCTCCGGTGTTGTCGTCCCAGAACCGATGAGCTTCCTGTCCAGCAGCCAACTGTGTGAAGGCGGCACGTAGGTCTCAGCACGTGTGCTGTTGACGGAACCACGATGGTCATGATCAGCAACCGCGCAAGCGCCGGCCTGAAGGTAGATATGCAGAGGCGCCAACGTTGAAACAATCGCCAGGATCTGCAACACCTGAGGAGCGAAGAAATGATGCATATGAAGCATACTGCAACAAGCGCTGCTCCACTGCCCACTAAAATGGTAGCCCATCCGCGCGTTGCTTATGAAGAAACCGGGCATGGGCGTTTCCTCCGGTGTTGTCGTCCCAGAACCGATGAGCTTCCTGTCCAGCAGCCAACTGTGTGAAGGCGGCACGTAGGTCTCAGCACGTGTGCTGTTGACGGAACCACGATGGTCATGATCAGCAACCGCGCAAGCGCCGGCCTGAAGGTAGATATGCAGGGGCGCCAACGTTGAAACAATCGCCAGGATCTGCAACACCTGAGGAGCGAAGAAATGATGCATATGAAGCATACTGCAACAAGCGCTGCTCCACTGCCCACTCGCTGCTCCAATGAACTCGAAGCTACTTGGCGATGAGTTCTGAATGGTTGTGGTCTGGTGATTAATGAACGCAGAGAAAAGAAAGCGAAGGAAGGATCGCAAACAGGTTGTAATACTTAAGAAGCCTTTATTGGTAATGACTAAGAGAAGTCATAATGCTTTCGCATCCAAATCACCTAAGGATACTTAAGGTACAATTTTTTTTTGCCCATGGGCCGCCACAGGGCTATCGCTTTAAACCCCACCGCGCCTCTGCCCGCCATATAACGCTTTGCCGTAAACCTTCTCTGTGATAGCGTTCATGATCCACCAATAAAACCCGCCATGTTTGGCTACATCATAGTGCACAGCTGTCGCTTTAATATCAACAATCTTTTTAATCTTCGGCGCGAACGTCCGTCACATCCAATTCTCCTCGCGTTGCAACGGCAGTCCCTGCCACATCCGAGTTTCACCCCACCGCCCGTATTTTTCGGCCGGCAGCATGCTGCACTGTCAATGCTTGAAGGGGTCTGGTGCGTCACGACGCGAAGCTCCCCTCGCTAGAAACCGGCGAAGTTTCTGCGCGCGCTAAGAGTGCATGTTTATTCCCCCTTAAACACTACGATTAGCAACATCTAGGTTTTATAATTTTAATTAAATTATCGGCTTTTACGTGCCAAAACCACGATCTTATTATCAGGCACGCCGTAGTTAGGGACTCCGGAATAATTTGGACCACCTGGGGTTCTTTACCGTGCACCTAAATCTAAGTACACGGGTGTTTTCACATTTCGCCCCCA
The DNA here is from genome assembly GCF_013339745.2 of Dermacentor silvarum. Lineage (NCBI taxonomy): Eukaryota > Metazoa > Arthropoda > Arachnida > Ixodida > Ixodidae > Dermacentor > Dermacentor silvarum. Next base: position 11,318 of record NW_023606426.1, read on the forward strand.
TCGAAATGCGGCCGCCGTGGCCGGGATTCGATCCCGCGACCTCGTGCTCAGCAACCCAACACCATAGCCACTCAGAAACGACGGCGGGTCGGAACAGATAGGAAATTGAAATGAATCACATGCATCAAAGATTGCGTTGCGAGTATTATGAAATACAGTTTTAGTTGTTTTTTTCTTGCAATTTATGATATATGACAGCCTTTGTGGTGACTTCAATTTCCTGTTTTACGTTTAGGCTACTGACACTGCACAAACTATATTTTTTGTCATAATGCAGAATACAGGCACCAGAGTGCGGCTCATAAACACATCGGTATAATGAGGTGTAATTTGTGGATACATTTCTCGCTATGGGTAATATAGGAGCTCCTTTCTGGCAAATATGTGTCTGGGGTCAGATCGCTTATGCTGAAAGTGGACTGATTGTCCGCGCTTTCCGTGGAGCTGCCGAAGTGACTGTGAAAGCCTTTCGCTGTTTAAAGGTGTATAAGCCTTTCGATGCAAGGCGCCTGAATTATACACAAAGAACGCGCTCGTCCGGAACCAAAAAAGTCGCAAGCATCATGCCAAACTCGGGATTACCCTTCTACGGGTTAGTCGCGTCCTTGACAAAAAAAAGAAAAACCGGGGAGTGACAAGTCATTTTTAACGACGGGTGGTAGTTCTTATCGTGATCACACTTGTCGACTTGCGCCAACGTACCGCGCTTTGTCGGGAAGCTGTGATGGTTCCATCTTTAGAAAGGGTATTTATTTTTTCCGCAACGTAACTAACGTCATCGGGGCAGATTTAAAAATATAAAGGTCACGAGTCAGGCAGTGGTACCCTAGGTGAAATGAACGCCCGAGAAAGATGGACTTGTAGTCGCTTTGTTTTGGAAACGCTGATAACGTTGCAGTTTAAACCACAATTGAACTTCGTACACAGTATTTTTACCAACAGCTTAACAGAAGGCTATTCAGTCGTGATATTAAACTTATAACTTTTTAGCAGAGTCACTCTCACATGACTTCAACATATATACAATAAAGGGCTCAGTAATTTCCACCGTGACTTAACCTAGGTACGTTGGCGTACTTCATGTAATAATCCCCGTCAGCCTACTCACATATACCGCATTACTAATCATATCTACCATGGCCTCGGCTACATCCCAAGAAGCAATTGCCTACCTCTTCTCATTGCTAAAGATTCGCTAGGCGTAAGACAGGCCAAAATTAGAATATGAATGCCCTGTATGGAATTAGCATGGAACCTTCAGTGATATAGAACGTATGCATTACTCTCGAGTCTGTCCAGAAACGGGCAGTAACATTAATTTACTCTGACTATTCATTTATCATCAGTGTTAATAAACAAAAAGCCTGATGAGCTTCTATCGCTACGTTTGCGTCGTGAAGTCACCTGACCTTGCACAAGTTCTACAATTCTACGCTCTAATATTCCATCATCAAGAGCTCGGCGCTTGTCATCACGTATAAGCTAGAAAGCAGCCAGGCCTTCAGAACGTATAGTCAACGTCAACAGCTTTCGTACCCCGGAAGGTAAAAAAATATTTATATTTCTACGCCTTAGGCACGCATCGTGGTATTCGGATTTACAGCGTATATTGGTCTAGAGTAAACAAAAGTTTTGCATACTTTTACTGGCTGTGGGCGTAGCTGCGTTGAAAATGAACTTATTCGCAGAATCTCGGCCGCGTAAACTTTTGACGGTGACTGTGCCACTGAACAACCCTATTTTCTTTATTCTGCACACATTTTAACACGAAAGTGTTTTATGCCGGGGTCCACCAAGACTTCACTGACGTATTTCCGTCACGGAAATACGTCATAGAACATAATACAAAGAAAGAAACCAGAAGAAAAAGTTTCACAAACATGCAAAATTTGGAAATCGAACCCACGACCTCTCGGTCCGCGACGATAGATCGCCGAGCGCTTAACCCATTGCGCCACAAACGCATTCGCAGTGAGCGCCACAGACGCGCCTTATATATCTAACACTCCTCCGTGTACCCGCGCTCTTGCTCGGGGCGGTGCCGCCGCCTACGAGCAGAAAAGAGAAGTACTGCATTATGACACTAACGCGCACCGACAGTGAACGCTTCGGTGGTCTCAGCAGTAGTGCCTAGAATATACTTACTAGTGTGCAGACCGCGGGCTTTCCGGTGGCACGGAGAATGATGCCTTCCGCCGGCGGCCACCAGACGGCGATAGCCGTACGGACCGTGCTATGCCGAGCGGCGTCTCTAGCCAACGCGCGCGTGTGCGACAGACGCCAATGGGCTGTCCCAGCCCGTTTCGTTCTGCGGAGCGTTGGTTGAGGTGCAAAGCGTAATCGAAAGAATATGATTTCGTTGCACTTACAAACGATCGTATGCACAGTTATCATTATAACGCTACACTATACGGGGTGTTTCTTCGAAAAATACGTTTCACTTTCGTGTTCTATACCGATTCCTATATAAGAGGGATCAAATGGCCTTCCAGGCAATGTCATGCAATGCTTACACCTGGTTAATTTTCAGGACAGCCATCCCAAACATGATGTATTAAGTATAAGAACTGAACTACTATGTAGTACGTCAGTAATATCACCAATGAGGTGTAATAAATTTGTAAACAAATAAAGGATAATAACATTGCCTATGAAATTTTACTCAAATCTCAGGACTACTTCAAAATTTCGCCTGTTCGTCTTGTGTACTTCCCTATGCTTTCTAGGAAACTGAAAGGACGAAAATCAAATGTGAAATTGACATGTCCTGTGGCACCATGGCAGAAAAGGGAAGGTTTGGCTTAGTAGGACCGTGTGAAAGGTTCAGCTGCCATTGTGCTACTCACACACAAGGAACGACACTTTTGTATTTTATTTATAGGCAGTAGACAAAATGATAAATGATGCTCAGTGCACGCTGGCGGGATCATGACAAAACGACTGTACCGATATGGGTCATAAACGATTATAATAAAGGAACATTTCTGCAAACCGTCACGGTCCTTTCTCATGTTTCTTCAATTATTCAAACATGTTAAATTTAGGGTAGGAGAATATTCGCACATAATTACTAAAGAATTGCACCAGTAATCATATCATGGTGCTGTGACCTGATTCAGCAATAGAGTTAGTCAAGAACAGAACAGCAGAATGCTATATGGCAACTTCGGTAATTGTAGCCGAAAACAGTGTCTTCTTGCACAACTTTGTGGGCATAATTCAAAAAGGGTGTGGTCTGTGGTTGGAGTCGTTCTCTATTTTTACACGACAGGCTACATTAACATTTCCCAGAATCTTTTCGCATAATTTCCAATACTTCTCTGCGTAAGTTGTGGTAAAAGGATATGAAGACTTTTAGTATTTCTGGAATTTTGTGAAGGTATATGGAAATGGTTCAAATGATAGGACACGTGCGCTGCATATTGAGGGTAGAATGTTTATGTTTCGAGGTACTGGTTTGTACTAAGCAAACACGATTGTGCAATAATTCGGATATCCTTCACTTGCACTGAAGGTCAGGTATACGCAAAAATTCTGGTTTGATATAATGCAAATACACTCAGTCAAATAGCTTCAACTGTATTCCTTTGTAAAAATACTACGTCTGGGGCTGCAGCCAACTTTTCTACTTCTGTGTCTTTTGCACACACTGGGCGCTATTTATTTTTGTGGCACGTTTCAAGCCGCACAAGAGTTGCACAAAACACGCCTTTACCAAGACGTAGCTGAAAAGGCAAAATATTTCTTAGTAATGTCTTCATAAATATTCACCTTAAGAAAGAAATGTACTTTAAAAACACGTTACCTGCGTTTATTTTCTAAAATACAATATATCTAAAGTGCAAAAGATGTTTGGAAACACGTTCGCATGTTCTCGAAACCAGCCAGCAATTTTTTAGGAAGACTTTGGTACAGTATTTCAAAGAAACTAAACAAGAACCGTAACCAAATGTCCTGCAATTCGGAATATGCCATCGGGTAGAAAACTGCCAAACTAAGCAGCGACAATGTGATAAGAAGAAGCGCGGCACAGCTGGCTTCGAACCAGCGAACTCACGATTGTGGTTATCAATGATCTTCATCTGTGGTCGTTCAACAAGCTCGGCTACCGCTTCGAAGCGTTGCTGTTGGCGAAAACTATGTTTATATATGTACCACAATAAATTCCGCGACCTTGTTATGCAAACTGCGATTTTTGAACGACTTCTTTTTCATTTCAAGAGCTGCTGCTGCAACTAGCTGAAAGCTGATTCATTGAGGTTGATAAATCATTGAAGTTGATAAATCCCCAGGAATACGTCAGTCAATGCAATAGGTTCATCGCAAATTGCTTTTTACTGGTCAAAAAAGCCTCCAAAATTTTGGCTTTCAATAGACTCCCATAATTGAAACTTCGCCCGCAATTTGGAACGAGTTTTCTGCCGTAAGTAATGGTACCACTTGCACGTTATTTCGGGCTAAGCGCCAAGAGCCTATTTCCACGGGAATATTTTAAAACATGGCTTCTATGATTAGTTATTTGGAAAAAAAACGACGCTCTCCCGTAGAAAACGCGTATGTTTTCAGAGGCGGCCGCTAGAGGCGCTGTTCGGCGATGTCCCAAATTCCTGATAATGTATAACAATTTTACACGCCTTTAATTTCAAAATCTTTTCCTTTTAGGCTCATGGTAACTAGTGTATGCTACATACTGGGGCCGGATTCACAAAAACGTTCTCACGCTAAAACTGTTCGCAGAAGCAGGTGTCAGCCAATCGTGGTGCAGCACTTACGATCGAAAAGCTTTGTGAATTCGGCCCCTGGTGCTTTGTTACTCTGTTTTAGATCTTGTTTGGTTTGGGTATCACTTCTTATAATGTTACCTTGAAAAAAGTTTTAATGCGTGTATACATGCTCCCTGCTATAATCCTCCTCGAGCGAATATGGGACTGTGTGATAAATAAATCAAAGGCTGTTCCAGTGACTGAATCGTCCTGGTTCTGTTTTCAAGAAGGCTTAAGTGTGCGTGCGATGAAGCGAAATTTAGTCACGGTGTTACGCAGGCTAATAACCAAAGTGGGCCATTCAGCAATAAAACATATACGTACCACCGCAAATATACACAGGCTTCAAGCGTTGAGTTGTACGAACAATGCTGAAAATGTGTTCCTATAATAAAGTTTTACCGCATGGCCTGCATATTGGTTCTTGGTTCACTAAAGCCATGTTATTCTATTGATGGTCTAGTCGTATTCACGCCGTCATATGCAACAGTTGTCGCCTTGCGTCACCCTTCAATCACCTGTTAACAATAAGATTGTCGAACTTAGTGTGTCCTAGTGGTTTTTCCCACATTCCTTTGGTGCGAGATATCATTTTGTAGTTGGATTCATCATCTGTCTCGTTAGCGAATTTATTGTAAGGATAAGACCACGCCGCGTGCAGTTGGGCCTTTTCCCTGTGCTCTATTATGTCTGACTAGCGGCATTTTCAAGCTTAGTACATTAAATAAAAGAAGCAAAACAATGCAGCACTTACACCATAGAACATACATTTGAAGAGCACAAATTTTTCATGTGCCAAGAAAATGACAACGTAAGGGTGTGTAAATGGTGTCATGCCACCCAAAAAGCGTTTAGCATTTAACGAGAGTGCAGCAATCAGCTGCTCAATATCGTATTTGACCGTTTTTTTCCCGAATCTCTACACAACGCCACCACACACGTCGCACTGCGGGAGAAGACGAATATTGCCGAAAATTTTATCTACTTCATATTGAGAATGCTTATTGTAACCAGAAAAAAAATTCTACCGACTTTTTTCTACGGCAGCATGGGCTTGAAAGAAAGCAAGTGCTAAGATCCAAAGACAAACAGTTGATAGACTGTCACTATCCGCTTTCAAAAGCACAAAGCCAATTTGTCTTCTTTGTGGTAAGGTTATGACTGTTAAAAAAAAATTATGGGGTTTTACGTGCCAAAACCAGTTCTGATTATGAGGCACGCCGTAGTGGGGGACTCCGGAAATTTGGACCACCTGGGGTTCTTTAACGTGCACCTAAATCTAAGTACACGGGTGTTTTCGCATTTCGCCCCCATCGAAATGCGGCCGCCGTGGCCGGGATTCGATCCCGCGACCTCGTGCTCAGCAGCCCAACACCATAGCCACTGAGCTACCACGGCGGGTGTTATGACTGTTATTTGACCGACTAGGTGGGTGGGACGGTTTTTTGGCGAGAAAACGAAAGTGTAGCCCTGGCATTGTCCGATGAATGACCATACTCTGACAGTCCACGTCTCGGCCGCACGAGAGTGGAGCCACGTGTGCAACTTTCAATAAAAAACGACTACAGCGCAAAAGCTTGTAATACTCGCCTTCGTGCACTACCGTTAAATGTCGCACGTTTAATAAAAGGAAAAGAAAGATGAAGTAGCACTGTGCTTTTTGATCACCTCGGAAGGGGACTACTTCCATTAGAACGCCGAACGCAGATGACTCTACCTACTGCAAAAATGTTTAGGTGTTTCCGTCGAACGAGACAGTGACCTTATCTTAATGTATTCAGACGCTGCCCAAAACAAACAGGAAGAAAACAACATGAGACGGGAAAGAGCGCACACTACCTAATACCACCATTTTTTGGGCACTTGTACTTTGGATTCACTTTTAAAGCAACGGCTTGCGCGAGAGAATATATCCATTTTTCCAACAAGGAATTGACCCACCACCCGAAATTCTCTTTGTGCGTGCTGATATGCGCCATCCAATAGAAAACCGGATTTACAACATGTCTATGCCACCGTATCCGCAGTGGCAGACGCCAAGCTGCTTTTTGTAAACGACACGCTGTGCCCCATTTGCTCGAAAAAAATTATCGGCACTCAGTCGCAAGAAGACAGAACTGCGCCTGTATTCGAAACTTGTATGTGTATTGCGCCTGGCTTGAGCGTAATAAGTAATAATAATATTAACTACAATAATATTAACAATAAGGTCAATTTCGCCCGACAGGCGAATCACTGATTGCGACAGAAATTTATTAGACAGCTGTACAAACTAAGGTTAGTCGTTTTATCAGCTGCATAAACGGCTGTAAACATTCGCTTACTAACTAAATTAACCTGCACGTTGTCACGCGCGCACAATCACAAACGAGCACATCTCTCTCGATGAGCGCGGACACTCGCTGTCAAAACGCTGGCGTGGGGGAGAGTGACAGCAACAGCGAGCGAATTGTCCATCGTGCTACTTCTAGCTTCAACACTGACTAATTGCGCCGAGAATACACCGCACACGAAGGCATCAGGGGCACCTTAACGAAAAGCTATTCCAAACTGCTTCTGTTCTATTTTTGCAATCAGGCCTCCATGATTGCCCAACTTCACTTGTCTTTCACGCAACGTAAAGGAAAAATATTAGCGTAGCTTGCACAGGAGGCTCAATGCTACATAGAAAGCGGAGCTGATGGGCACCTAGCTTGGCATGGCTTTTGGACTAGGCTAAGCACTACCAAGTCATTTCCAGCATTTTCCGGAATTTATTGATCATTTATCGATTATCGATTAGCTGCTGGTTGACTATCGATTGTCTATCGATGAGACTAAGCTTAAGTAGTCCCAACCATGCTTAGCTAGACTTAACCAGGCTCAGCTTCGCCAGTTCACAGAGGTATGTGTCATTGCGCTTGGACCCTTTCTGCACTACCGCCAGGATCGGCCCACAATTTCTGTCCGCAGGTTACGGACTAACGCTCGGCTTAAACAGCTCCGCTGTTAAAAAAACCACGAGAGCTACTCACTCTTATATGACGTGTGCACACTAATTATGCATGTGAGACCGAACAACAAAAAAACATTATTTTTCGATTCTATGCCTTTTTACCATCAGCCATCCGCAATTGGTCAAAAGTTTTCGGGCTGCGTCCACTTCGCCTGTCTGTCACCTGACGTCCAAAAACCGTGAAAAATCACTGCGTCAAGGTGGCTTGTACGCATTAAAGATGCATTATTACGCCGATCAAAACCTAATTTTCTTTTTAGTAGCCGGACACTGCCCCGTTCCGACATCAATAGAAGGAGGATACCCGCCGATCGCTCTGGCACTGGCTAGTCGGAGCTGCCGTGCAGAATGGATTTATTTGCCTATATTAAAAATTTTGCGTGACATTATATGGTTGTCGAGACCTTTCCGTACGAAAACGACATCGCTATGTCAAATGTTCTTCACTGAAGATTCGTTTTAGCTGCATTGTTACGTTTCCGCTGCACGCCGACGTGATTTTATAGCAGACACCGAAAGCTAAGTAAGAAGAAGCAGGGCAAACGCAGACGCCGGCAACACCCTTGTCATCAGGTTATCTACTTTCACTGCGCTAGCCCGGCCCCACGTTACCCCCTCCACATCTGCGTGCTCATCGCCCTTGGTCAGCCAATCAGGTAAGAAATATATGTTAAGAATGCTATTCCTTTTGAAAACAAACAACATGCAGTGACCTCCTATAAAATAGGAGGGCGTTTCAATAGCCTTCTCAAACAACGCTGCGAGTCACCGCCCGACGCTTGCATTGGCGGTTACGTAAATTGGACATCCGGTGATTAGAAGGAAAACAGATCGGAATAGTTTTACGTTATAGGGTCCCAGCCATCGGCCCGCCTAGACTTTGTACCCAGCGCAGATCGCTTTCTAGATCGGGGCCACGCGGCCGCGCTCAGCCGCGCCATACGTAGCCGCCACGGGAGTAAAACGTCCCCCACTTTCCCTGCGGCCTTGTGCGCGATGGAAGACGGAGCGCTTTTTCCCCGTCTTCCTCCCTTGCGCACGCGAGACTGAGCAACCATTCTTTGCTCACCCTCTCCCGCTTTCACTTTACGCATACCATACGGCGCGCAGCCACGATGTTATCGCACTTGGACATTATACGAAACATCACGTAGACGACGACGGCGGAAATGTGCGTGGAGTGTCCATATATTTGCAATCGCAATAAAATTAAGTGGATCCGACTCAGTGTGGTAAGCAGAGTAAGCGAGGCTTTCTCTGCTGTTTGCTTTGACTGACGATAGTACGCGGTGATCTTAACAGTGAATGTTTAATTTCTTCAGCATTTAGTGCAACGGGAGAGTGGTGAGTTGATGTTCTGCGTGCACCTGTTTGTCTGTGTAATACACACAATACACAGCGATACGTGCTTGCTTGAGGCATTGTTGTGCGCCGTTTTTCATAACCTTCGAAATTGAGCCACCAGGCTTCTCAGATGAATCTGGCACGCTTCCACTCGCACCGGCAACATACGGCATCCGGCCGCGATGTTATCGCAGTCGGACTTCACACCGAACGTCGTGGCGACAGCGAAGGCGACGCGGATGACGTCGGCGTAAATGCGCCTGGAGTGTAGATATAACTGCTTTCACAATAATAAAAAGAAGCTGTGTACGGGAAATACCGCTGCCGTAAACTAGAAGCTTGTTTCCCCACAGTACGACTGAGTTTGTGGAGAAACAAACGCATTGTATGTTTCCTTCGTATTTCCAAGCGATTTGGTGCGACTGCATTTAAAAGCCCGGAATCAGGTGAGTCATGTCCGAACGATCGTTAGACCAGTGTTTTGTTGCGCTACAAGGACATTGTAAGAGTCACCTTACGAGAGGAAATATTCCCGACAAAGCGGGGCTCCGAGAAATATTCTCAAGAGATTACCAATTTGCTCAGCTAAGCAATCGTGTGGCTCACAGCAGGCCCTACAATTGACCCGGTGTAGTTCAGCGGTTGCGACTCCACTTTCTCAAACCTTCACGACCTTACCTTCGCGTATAACGTGCGAGATTTGTGTACACTGAACAGGCACGCATGATTTTAGCTATACTTCCGAACTGATAAAAGAAATCACGTAGAAACTCCTCTGTGAGTTGCCTAAGTATGCACAAGCATTGTGCCGCTTGCTAATCCCCACGCTGCCCGGTGTCATCATCAATGTTATGAAACTTGATTCGACCAGCATAAACCCTTATAAACCCTCATCGGTCGTTATCAACCTTATCGAACACGATCCGAACCTTACGAACTATTATCGGTCCTTATCAACCTGGATGTCCAGCTAAGCTGTTACAAAACCACCACTACAATTGCTGAGGGAGCATGCAATGTTTATTCATGGTTCGGATGCTTGTTTTGCACTTGTTCTTTATTGAAACGTGTGCTGTTCTGTGTATTGTATGGGTGATCTGAATGAATGTATGCGCTGTTCGCTTCACTTCGCTGAGCGTTTGTAGCCTCTGCCTTACGTGGTTATGAGCCATTGCATTCGTCTTACGTGACGGACGGACAAATTTCTCATTTGGTAGGCATAGAAATGCTTATGCATTTAAAACTAAAACGGGATGGTTTATTAAACGAGACGAAGCTGCTGATTTTCGCTGTAACACGGAGACTATCTTTTCCTCTTTATTTCGTTCCGTCACGCGCACTATAGATCATGAGTTTTTCCTTTCAATTTGTTTTTACACTGACAATATTCAAACCTTCGCATTGTCGGCACATTGCGCTAAACACACATTAAGTAAACACCTAACAAGTAACGCGTAAACACACGTAACAAGTGCTCTATTTGGCGATGTCCTTTTGTGCCAAAAATTTGACTAATACTAAATCTGTCTAAGCACCTTATCTTTCTAAATACCAAATGAAACACTTTACCATGCACCGAAACTTGAGAAAAAGGGGGGCGCGCAACCAGGCTTCGCGCTTCAATGGCACTCCATAAAGCCATTTGGCCCGCTCCTTCTTGCAGAATCTAATACCATCATCTTTCCTTATACGTCACGGCGCAAATATACATCACAGCTGCACATTCGTGTCCATTTTTGATATGGTCCGCAAGCTCTTTCCCATCAATTCCACGGCGGACGAATCTTTTGCCCCTGTAGAGATGCTTTGCCGCATAGTAGCCAAACAAAAGCGCCCCAGGAAAAAAATTCAGCCAGTGGATTAAAACCAAACTGGACCTACATATATAGAGAGATCTAAAGTATGTGCCACTAGAGTGCAATTAGCGGATGAGGTATTACTGTGCTGCAAACTACATTTTAAAAATCATCCCATGCATTTTCAATGGGTCTTCAAAAGTGCCCCAGGAAAAAAATCCAGCCAGTGGAATTAGACTACACTCGACATATACCGTGAGAACGTTGTCAGGATTTTGTGCGTAAAGTGCAAATTGCGAAAAACAAGCCATTGCTCAGTAATCAATTTTTAAAAAATGCTTCCCATAGAGTTACGCCAACCGCATCGCCCCAGGGTCGGCTTCGCCGCAGTAGTCGTTGTCCCAGATTGCTGGACTTGGCAGTTTCTGCTACGTATTAAGCCTGGATCGAACATTGTAATTGTCTCAACCCCAGAAAAGGAAGTCGCAAACACATTGCGCCAGATTACATCACTCAAGATAAATGGAAAACCCCATGCGGTGAAAGCGTATGTAGCTCTGGGGGACGGAGCAGTTCGGGGGGTAATCCACGGACTCACCCCACATACGCCATCAGACGTCCTTAAATCGAAAATCAGAGTGCGCACGCTAAATGTGGAAGTCGCTCACGCACGAATGCTGGGGGACACTAAGAGTGCCGTCATTGTATTTTTCGGAAACCTAGTACCAAGATATGTGTACTACGAGGGAGGCGAAATGGCCTGCTGTCCGTTTCGAAATACAGTGCAAGTCTGCAAAACATGTCAAAGGGTGGGTCCACAACCGGAACTGTGTGTGTGTAGGATTTGTGGAACGGAAGATCCTGCAGACGGACATGAATGTAACCCGAAGTGTGCCTCATGTGGTGACGCCCACCTAACGGGGGACCGAAGCTGCAGAAAGCGTCTAAAACAGGTTCGCCGACCAGAACCATCGTCAGGACGCCAAGCACGGATGCCATCAAAGGAACGTAGACTCAAGAGTAAACACAGGTGGTTCGAGTCGGAGGAAGAAGAGCAAGGGTATACTACGGAAGGATCCATTCCCTTCGACCACGAAAATTTTCCGGAAGTACACCGTCAAGAAACCGGGCGGGGACCAGTGAAGTCCAAGCTGAATAACCCAACACCTCAACACCCTCAGTCCAGGGAAACCATTGGCCAACCACAAATGGCGGCACCAAAGGTAAGCTGAGCACAAGTTGCAGCTCCCACTGCGCAACATCAGACCAATCACAAATCGGTAGCGGATCAGAAACTCATAGAAGAAAATCGATCACTAAAAGCCAGTCTGGCAGAATTGAAGAAAGAGATGGCTGCTCTTAAGCAAACAATACACGACCTCGCAAACAAAACAAAAGAAGCGTCTACAACACAGGTTATTAAACCCATACCAACACCAGAAGAGCCCATGGGCAAGCAGCTGGAAACAATCGCACATCAAGTACAGATAATGTTCGCAGAATTGCATGCTCTTAAGAGACACGTAGACGACTCGCTAAGTTCCATCAAAGTAACCACACGAAAACGCATTAATGATAGCCAAGGAGCTCCTAGCCGTCGCCCTAAAGTGGTAGAGACGACGGATAGCGATAGTACCATTCATGGCTAACACGACACATAGAAACACTGAAAACCTTGAGGTATGGCAGTGGAATTGCCGTACGTTACGTAACAAACATGCTGCCCTTGCACAATATATACAGTCAGCGCCAGTCCTACCCGAAATTATATGCCTACAAGAAATCGGGCAAATCACACAAAAACTAAAGGGATACGAGACATATTCCAATCCTGATTATCCTAGGGTCGCCACCTTTGCGAGAAAAGACCTGGCCCTCAGCGTCACGTATATGCCACAGCACGGCACACATCATCAAATACTAACGGTGTGGCCATGCAAAAGAAATAAAGCAAAGACGGTAATCGTAAATATATACAGTGCTCCTAGAGAGCGAGCACCATGCTTCGATACCCTAATAATTTATGCAATATCAGACATGGAGCGAAAAGACAAGCTGCTAGTGGTTGGTGACTTCAATGCACCACACTCCGCCTGGGGTTACAACAAAGACTCAGTGAAGAGAAAATCACTAGTCGAGACAACAGATCGATACGGGCTAGAACGCATCACAATACCGGGTTGTTACACACGTTTAGGCAACAGTGTAGCGGCGGATACAACCCCAGATCTAGCTTTCTCGAGCCATCCAGGGGAGACCCGGTGGACAAATTTGGAGGAAAATTTGGGCAGTGACCATAACATTATCTCGATAGGTCTCAATTCCCCAAAAATCCGCAGCTCCCTAGGGAGGGCTTGCATTACAGACTGGACTGTATATCGAGATAAACAAGAGCAGCTCATATTCACAGAAGATATTGAAACCTGGGTGGAACAAATACGCGAAACACACGGAAGAGCAACGAGGGAGATCGCTGCAACATCGGATATAACAGCGGTAGACAGCCGCCTCATACATTTATGGGAAGCACGCAGAAGCCTGACGAGACGATGGAAACGACAAAGATTGAATAGAAAGCTTAGATATAATACGAATACGCATAGCACAACTAACACAGGAGGCTAATGCTTATGCACAAACACTAGAAAACAATAATTGGCACCAATTCTGTGAATCTCTACATGAAACCCTACACACAAAAAAGACATGGGCCATTTTGAGAAGCATGATAGATCCTGCAAATACAAAAACAGCGACGAACCGAGCTCTTCGATTACTTGAATGCGAATTTCGAGACGCAGACACATATCTCCTAGACACCCTAGAATACATATATATATATAGGAGCAAAATCCACGCAAATTTATGATACTCCTACATATTCAGGAAGGAGCAATGAGGAGCTAGATGCCTCTATATCGGTGGCAGAGGTTTTCGCGGCAGCGCGAACTATCAAGAAAACTACGGCGCCTGGACCGGACAAAATAACAAACGCCATGATTCGCAATCTTAGCCTCAATGCTTTGACAGGGCTAACAGATCTCTTTAACAAACATGTATGGACTGAAGGAGGTCAAATCCCCCAGGCATGGAGGCATGCAGAGATAATTCTAATTCCGAAACCAGGGAAACCGAGGGACATAAAAAATCTCCGACCCATATCCCTTACCTCATGTCTGGGTAAGCTTTTTGAAAAGGTTATACAGATGAGACTCACTAGGTACATAGAAAACAGCAACCTTTTCCCGGAAACTATGTTCGGCTTTAGACAGCATATGTCGGTACAGGACGTGTTTCTCCTGCTGAAAGAAGAAATATTAAACCCAGAGAGAGGAAATGCAGACAGATTCATAGTGATATTAGATATCAAAAAAGCTTTCGATACCATCTCGCACGAGAGAATTTTAACGGAACTAATGAACATGCACTGCGGACAGCAGACTTATGAATACATAAAATCCTTTCTAGACGAACGCACAGCCACGATAGGGCTAGGATCCACCCGCTCAGGCGTTCTACAAACCCCCAAAAGAGGAACGCTGCAAGGTTCAATTCTTTCGCCGCTTCTCTTTAATATAGGGATGAAAGGGCTAGCAGTGAAACTACAACGGATCCCAAACTTAGGACATGCGATTTACGCGGACGACGTAACTCTCTCGACCGCAAAGGGATCTTTAGGGGAACGTCAGGAAACCCTCCAGAAGGCAATTAGCATTGTAGAGGAACATGTGGCAAAAGCTGGTATGAGTTGCGCCCCGGAGAAGTCCGAACTAATCCGAGTAAGAGCGCCTTATACACGAAAGGACGATAGACTTCCGATAAAGCTTGCTCTTGGAGGTCAAACAATAAAGGAGGTATCTAAAGCTCGTATACTCGGACTATGGATACAGGAAAATGGAGCAGTAGGGCACACGATCGCAAATCTCCGGAAAACCGTTAACAGTGTGTCTAGGATGATAAACAGAGTAGCAAGAAACAGAAAAGGCTTCAAGGAAGAAGAGACGATAAGGCTCGTGCAGGCATTTATCATAAGCCGTGTAACTTTCGGCCTTCCTTTCCAAAAAGTATCAAACTCAGAGGAAACTAAAATAAACGCCCTGATACGCACAGCTTATAAGGCGGCGCTTGGTCTACCGATCAGCACTAGCACGACCTTTTTTGAAGCAATGGGTATTAGCAACACTTTTGAGGAACTCGTGGCTGCAACACTGATCGCACAACGAGGAAGGCTCAATGCCACGGAGCAAGGCCGAACACTTCTCCGTCGATTAGGTTGTCCACTCAGACCGGCACATTGCAACGACCAAACGGAACTCCTCCCACCGGACATACCAGCTCAGATATCTGTGTCCCCAATCCCTAAAAACATGAGCGAGAAATACCACAGACAACGGCGCCTTGCACGGGCCAGGACACTCGAACGCAGGTTCGGTAGAAATCCGGAGGTTTATTACACGGACGCGTGTAAACAAGATAGCAAAGCTTTCACTGTGGTAGCCACAAACGCTCAAACTACTATTTCCGCGACAGTCAGGACAGAGTCAGTGGCCACAGCAGAGGCTACCGCGGTGGCTCTGGCTATACGTGACGCTGAAAATAGAGCACGTTCTGCTTTAATACTAACCGACTCGCAGTCGGCATGTCGCCTTTTCATGACAGGCACCCTGCCCAAACTCGCAATGAAAATCCTAGGACGAAATCTCGCGGAACACCACGCTATTATGTGGTGTCCGGCGCACGCCGGAGTGACGGGTAACGAGAGGGCGGACCGCCTCGCTCGAGAAAATAGCTACCGAGCGACCGAACGCACTCTCGTAGAATCTCCGATCACAATAAAAGATATCTTGGAGGCACAGAGACGAGGAAGGCAACGGTATAGCTTTCCAGACCCATCCTTGGACTCAGCGCAAATGCGGGACTGGCGCCGACTACAAACCCGTACATACCCACACCTAATCCTACTACACCACATACACCCCACCCGGTACCCCAACACTTGCCCTTGGTGCGGGGGGCGGCCATCTCTTGACCATATCACATGGTCGTGCCAGGATCGGCCATAAGAAATCCAATCACCCCTTTTGGGACAAAACTCCAAAAGTAGGCAGTGGGAGGTGTGGCTAGCCAGCACGGTGCGGGAGGACCAACTGGCCCTTCTCGACCAAGCCCGGCGTGCCGCTATCGCCAATGGGGCCGTGGACTGAGGGACCCACCCACTGGACCTGGATTTAATTTTTTTTATTTTTTTAAATAAACGTTATACTACTACTACTACTACGAAAAGCTGCTCCGCCGTAAAAAAAAAAAAAAAAAAGAATGAAAAAGTGGCGTAGCTTACACTAGGGGAGCAAGGCTAAAGAAACAGCGGAGCTGATCGGCACCCTGCTGGTCCTGGCCTTACGGGTTCTGCTTTTCCGGAATTTATTGATTGTTGGTCGATTATAGATTACCTATTGATTGGCTATCGCAAGGTATTGCCCAAGTATTTGGACTAGGCTAAGCACTACCACGTCATCCCTAGCATTTTCCGGAATTTCTTGATTTTTGATCGAGTATTGATTAGCTATTGATTGGCTATTGATTGGCTATCGCAAAGTATTGACCACTAATTGGGGCTAGGCTAAGCATTACCAAGTCATCCCCAGTATTTCCCGGAATTTATTGATTATCGATTAGCTATTGATTAACTATCGATTGGCTATCGCAAGGAGAAGCGAGGCGCAGCTGTGCGCAGTGACGTCATCGGTAGCGCGGCGGCGGCGGCGGCGGCGAATCTAGGCGTCATCGCTAGTCGAGTTTCTGCGACCGCTACGCGGGGAAACGAAAAGCTAAAACAGCGCCGCTGTTAAAAAAAAAAAAATGTGTTGATCGGAGTACCAGCGTGCTAATAATGAAGTCCGCATTTTTTATCCGTGCTCTATCATACCCAGTGCAATAAGATGGTACATACTTGCCGTATGAGTCAAGCATAAATACCAGGGCCGTGATTGAGATCCTTCGGCTTGGCAATGGTATGTACTGCAAGCAGCACAGGTGAGGTAGTGTTGCCCAGGTTGTCCCAGTAGGGTCAGGGTTGGAACTGGTGCGCTTGGCCGGAGTTGACATAGTCTATATAGGCGATGGCCATGTGCAAGGCGCAGGGAAAGGGGCCCCGCAATGAACCCGTAGGTTCGCTCCGGTTTGGCGACGGGAAAATAAGGGCGCTTGCCAGTTTCGCACTTCCTCATGTCGGATTGACAAATGTAATTAGGTTTTAAATGGTGAAGAACCAGTGCGCATTGCGTACGCTCCTTTTACCGTCATGTAGACTTACGCCCGAACTGTTTATATTTTGCAGCTAAAAGCAATTTCTGTTCCTCTTGTCGGTTTATATTTTTGTGAGTGAGTAATTAAGTAAGTATTATTACTTTACATTTGCACGATTTTGCACATACATTTCCATCATTGGCATTAGGTTTACATAACGTTTGCTTTGACGTTTATGCTGGACATGCGCCTGGCTTAGCGGCGGTTCTTCCTTACAGTAGAAACATCAAAGAAAGCTTTGCTTAACACAGTTTTGCACGTAAGCGTAGGATCTGCCCAATCTTCGATAAATATTTCAAATTTGTTTATAAACAGATTCAGATATTCGTGTAACACCCACCAACATATTCGGCGTGTAAAGAGAAACTTGACGTGGAACGATTACCGAAACTATGTCAACGTAAGAAAAAAAAATTGGCAGTCACTTTAGCATACGCCAAAGAGGATCAAGGCGAAAGCCTGCGTGCTCGGAAGACAGTCATTAAACTACTTGACATTCTATCATTCGAATGCGTTGTCACTTCTTATTACTTACTTTCTCGTACCAAAGTTCAAGTGCCTTAATTGATGCTACCCTAATAAACTGTAATAAACTGTGCTTAACTTCGTCCTAAGTTGCGCGAGAGGTCGTGGGTCCGAGTGCCTTAATTATTTCTTTAGTAATTTACGTGCCTTAATTAACTAAACACCAGAGGCGCGTGGGTCCGACTCCCTCTAAATGTCGAGAGTTCGAGTGCTTTCTTAATATCTTAATTAGGCGGAGCTTAATTAAGATAATATAATATCTCTTAATATCTTAATTAAGGCAGAGCTAATTAATGTACTCGAGCCCATGGCCTTTGTTGGTGGGACAATAGTGGCACCACCACATGTTGTTACCAAAGGTCAGGGCTCCCGGGAATCAAAGGTCGAGGGTTCGAGTCCTTTTTGTACCTTTCGTGTAGTCGACGCGTTTTCGCTCAAGGACTTTCAAGGTCGACTGAAGGATAAGACATATAGGCCTTCGCCTTAATAAGGCCACGCGAAACACTTCAGGACTGGGCGCCAGTGCACTGCCTCGTGCCGATCATTTAGGCGGCATAGAAAAAAACCCTAAAGGCGCACCTTATCTGTATTGACCGAATTGAGGTACCGAGAGCCTTATCAACTATCGCGGAGTTGCGATATATTACTTAGGTAGAATGCCTGAAACATTTCTGCAAGGAATTATTACAAGAGAATCGAAAGCAACGAGGGCTGCTTGCAAAATCAAAGAAATTTGCAAACGAATATCATAAACTTGCATCGGTCCCAGCATTGGAGCGAACACGTATGAACCGGTGCGGTTGTACAACGCTTCACAATCGGTCACTGAGGCATACTAGGCTGAGAAATGAACACTGTTTGGCAACGTCTTATTGGCGATTCGTTCGCCCTAAAAAATGTTTGCACCGCACGTACACGAAATCGAGTTACAAGAGAAGGAATTCTTGCTTCTAGGTACAAAATAGTGTTTGATACAAATTTAGGCAGCCTAAAACATAGTCTTAATGCCTGCTTTTCCAGAAGAACAAGGGGGCGAATCTCATAGGCAGGTGCCCCAGAGCATAGCACACAGTCGAATTCCAGGACAGGGCGTACATACATACGGTATACTGATAACAAGGTGGCCCTGCGCATCTCTGATCTACTGTTGCTCAGTCTACGTAACAATCCCACTGCTCGAACGCCCTTAGCTGCAGTGTAATCTGTATGGGCGCCCGCCATGAAGGAGAGCTCTCATATATAACTCCAAGATACTTAACAGCATCCACTTGTGGAATAAAATCTAGCTGGTATGGCAGAGATATATGTACTGGGTCCTTCAAAGAAAATACGAGCAATGAGAACTTGTTCACGCTTAGTGAACGCCGGGTTCGATCCGGGTTACATCCCGTCTGCGGCGGCCGCATTTCGATGGGGGCAAAATGCAAAAAGCCTCTTGTACTTAAGTGTATGTTCGTTTTAAAGAATCCGAGGGGGCGAAAATTTATCCGAAGTCCCCCAACATGACGCGCCCGAAAATTAGATCGTGGTTTTGGTCCATAAAACCACAAAATGTATTAGCTTTTTTTTCTACTTCGCGACGTTCCTTCACTGAAATATGAAATGCATCCCTATACTATGGTGCGCCACTATGCATGCAGCCTGTCACGGAGGACAGTTACGGCCGTTCGGTTCGGGAGGAACTGAAGCCAGAATATTACAACTCTCTTCACTACGCAGCCGCAAGTACTACGCTCCTGTGTCTGCAGTGAAAGCCGGCCATCTTATTTTTTTTATAATTTGGATGTGCCCTTGAACAAAGACAGTCGGCGAAAGTGTACTTCGGAGTGTGAAGTTGAAAAGCAGCTAAACTGAGGGCTATGAATGATGGCTCAATGAAAATGCATTTAATCAGTTAGTTTTGCAGTATCTGCATGAAAGGTATCCGTATCTACATTTTGATGTTATGCCGCATAGTAACCCCCAAGCAAATTAAAAAAATAAGAATACCAAGGATGCTTCAGACAAGATGCTTGAGAAAAATTTATTATAGAGCCTTCGTCAAGTCCCTGGGCTTCACTCGTTGTTTTGGTCTGGAAGAAAGATAATAGCTGGACGTTTTAAGTAAATTATCGTCATGGAAACCAGATTACGAAGAAGGACGTATAACCGCTTCCTCAAATCGATGGCGCATTTGGCTGTATCCCTGGAGGCCGTTATTTCTCTTCCATGGACCTCTGTTCTGCGTACCGGCAAATTTCCGTGGATGAAAAGGACCGTGAGAAGACAGCCTTTGTTATTCCAGACGGTAAATAACAGTTCAAGGTGACGCCGTATAGGCTCTACAATGCTCCTGCTACCTTTGAACGCATGATGAACTCTCTTCTTCGAGGCTTCAATTGGTCCACTTGCTTGAGTTATCTCGACGACGTGATTGATTTCTCATTCACTTTCGAAAGCAACCTTCAGCGAAGCTCGGCTGTCCTCTCTGTCTCCCGCGGCGGTGGTCTTCAGTTAATCTCTTCCAAATTCACCTTCGGTCGTCTTGAGATAAGAGTCCTCAGACATCTTGTAGACACTACTGGTGTGCAGCCTGATTCAGATAAAGTTCGCGCTGTCCATGAATTCCCAGTGGCCTCTTCTTCCATCGCCGTGCGCAGCTTCGTAGGACTGTGTTCCTGCTTCTGCTGTTTTATAGACAACTTTGCACAAAACGCGCATCCTCTTACTATCGTAATCAAGACGGACGTCCCTTTCAACTGGGGTCCGGAACAAGCTTAAGCTTTTTTGAAACTTACTGCAGCGCTCACTGTTCCGCCGTTGTTAGCCCACTTCGACCACTTTTCGCAAACGGAAGTCTGTACAGATGCCAGCAGCCACGGAAAAGGCGCAATCCTCGCCCAACACAGCATGGCAAACAGAGTCATTGCGTACGCCAGCCGCCTTCCATCAACATCTGAACGGAATTACTCCATCACGGAACGTTAGTGTTTAGCCCTCGTCGGCCCCATAACGAAATTTCACCCCTACTTATAAGGCAAGAATTGCTCGCTATAGTTACCAACCCCGCAGCGCTCTACTGGCTGTCCTCCTTGACAGACCCGAATGACGCCTTAGCCGCTGGGCATACCGGCGGCAGGAGCACACTTTCTTCACCACCCCCAAATCGGCCGCCTACATCAGGACGCAGATTGCTTGTTGCGTCATTCATATGACCCACCAGCCTTAAAGTCCCTATGTAAGAAAAGTAACGCCATTTACTCTTTCCTCCGCCGCCTCCTCTCCTAAAGCGCTTGCTTTTTTCTTTACTTTTTGCTTGCGAAATCCAAGTCGACCGTGGCGCACCTAGAAAGTCCACGTTGAAGCTTTCAGGCCGGGCGCACGCTGCCGTCGCCGCCGGCGACTGCGGCTGCGCAGAGGACTTTCAAGATGGCTCTGAGGCGGAAAAAAAAGAAAATATAAAGAAGTGAAAAGCGCGCGCCATCATCGTCCAATCGGAGATTCAGGAGAGAAAGAAGGTGATGAGAGAGAATCTGAGGCGGATCATCGTCCAATCGGATCTTCAGGAGAGAGAGAAGCGGAATTTATCAAATGATGGCGGTACTTTTCTTATATAGGGACTTTAACCAGCCTCTGTCGACGATGCCACCGGTGGCAGTATTTTCACTAACGGCGTTTTCCAATATCGTCGTCGAGCAGCACCAGGATCGCTGCTTGCGTTCTTTGATCGACCGCTCTTCCTCCATCCCACGTGACCGGCCGCTAGACACGTTTCTGCTACATGGTGACATTTTATATTACCGCAACCTGCACCCTGGCGGCAGTTATCTTCTCGTTATTCCGCAGTATCTCCACTCGACGTCCTTGCAGAACTTCACGAATATCCGTTCCCCGGACACTTCCGGCCCGGTTCCGGCCCGGCTTATATCGATCCCTCCGACGCTATGTTGCGTCTTGAGAACTATGTATATGTCGGAACAAGCCTTCCTTGATCCCAGCCGGTCTCCTTCAGGCCATTGCTGTCCCTGCCGACCCATTTTCTTGAGTTGGACTAGACTTGCTGGGACCTTTCCCCACGTTGACTTCCGGTAACAAATGGATTGCCTTTGACACATATTACGCCACGCGGTACGCGATTACGTGGGCTTTCCCGACCAGCTGTGCCACCGGCGTCACGGACTTTCCCCTGCACGACTTACTTCTACATCACGCCGTCCCTTGCGAGCTCATCACCGATCGTGGCCGCTGCTTTCTTTAAAGCGGTGGGGACAAACTTCTGCGCTCGTGCTCCACTCGTCACAAATTAGCGGCAGCGTATCATCCCCAATCCAACATTTACGCAATGTCTAAGCAGTACGCTCACATACATGCTTTCCATGTATGTGACTGATAGTCATCGAACCTGGAACACCGTATTACCTTTCGTTACATTCGCATATGACCATTCACCACATGACACTGCCAGCTACGCTCCTTCTTACCTTTTGTTTGTACGCAACCCAGTCCTCGCCCTCGACACTCTACTCCATTCTGAAGGGGTCTCGAGTACCGTGCACACATGTGACGCCCTGGCCCACGCTGATATCGGCGAAAAATTACCCGTAATCGTCTGACCGCGCCCCAGGTTGCTCAAAAACCAGTTGCGATCATCGCCACCGGGATATGCACTTCAGAGCTGGGTCCATCGTCTTAATCTAGACACCTTTCCGTCGTGTCGGACTCTCCGAGAAACACCTCTCGCGCTATCATGTTCCGTACCACATCTTGGGTCAAGTGACCGACGTGACATATGAAGTGTCCTATCTGGCCTCCACGTCATCATCTGGTGGGAGCAATGACTGAATTCGCTCATGTTTCTCTTTTCAAGACTTACTACACCGCTGCTTGCTCATCGCCATAAAAATGCACCGTGATTGTGCTTTTGCGCCGGGAGTTGTGTGACGGATGCTTTTCATACTGACAAAAACGACAACTCTTTTTTCTATCACTGTGCTCCTGCTGTCCTTGGCCTTGGCTGGAGCACTTTGCCAGCTTGCCAGTATGTTGTAATAAATGAGATCTCTCCGTAACAATGCACTGAAAAGGATACTGTCTGCTAACACCCGACTTATGTACATTTTTCTTGCGTGCAATTTTAATGAGGTATTTCGTTATCCAATATTTCACATTACATATTGTGTCTTAATTTATGAAATATTATGTAGAACTGCATGCTGACAAACTCTGAATTCTTAATAAAACTTGTTGTTGGGCTAGTTGGTACATTCTTCATACAACGATAGGACGCAACACATCAAGGAAAAAAATTACAGGTGAAAGGAAAGAGCGTCATTCGCAACTAACTTTATTCTGAGAAAGCGTCACAATATATAGCTGAGCTAACACATGCGCGGCAAGGTTCCACGTATCACCCCACCCAGATGAGTCAATAAGAATCATATGTGCTAGTTTAAAAAGCATCTAAAAATTCAAAGTGGGCGCAGCGCAACATCAATGACGTATCGCTAATGCAGATATCTTTTTTTCTTTTTATGTAATATGCCTCGAGCATTTCTCGTGCCAGCACCTCGTTGCTTCTACACAGAATGCTGATCTCCTTAAATCTTGCGTTACATTTACATGCTTTGCAGTGAGCAGGTAAATGTGTCGAAAGGTTATTCTTAATGGAAAGTGCGGGCTCTTGAATTCTTGCCGACCCTGTTAATGATTGTTCTTGACTTCTCTACCCCAGATGTCATCAAGCTACTTCTTTGTGGCTTTCTGTCTGGGGCGCACTCTCCAGTAGACTGGGACAAGTAAAACATTGCTTTCACGCAGCTAGAACGCCAATGAATTTCGCGACACGTTTAGGGATGAGTTTCCCGAAAATGGCGTGAGCCTAAAATTGATGCGGAAATATGACTTCACAAGTCTTCGGAATCGCTTTCGCTATTGAAATGAGTGCCCTCTAGTGAGGTCATGCATTTTTGCGTTATTAGTTTCAAGAAAGTAGTTACATACTATACTATCGAGCAGAATAATTTATTAAATTATTTGACACGCAAAATGCGAAAAAGAAGTAAACCTACTTCTAAATTGTGACAGCACAAAAGCAAAAAGAAGAAATAAGGAAAGAATGTATCCGCCTGCAGCGCCACGAAGCAGTTGTAGCAAGCGAATTTTTTTCTAGAAGCACTGTGCTCTCAATGGCCTTCCTCTGGTGTGGTTTTCAGGTGGCCAAGGAACAGTGCCACGATGGCGTTAGACGTTAACGGAGCGAAACCACCCCATGACAGGCGCAGGTGGGCACCCCCCGTGCGGAGCTCCTGGCCACTGTAGCTCGGCTGCCACTTCTTCCCCATCCGCACTATTTTTGAGACTTGCTGCTGCATCTTGCCCTTCGCAGTCAACTCTTCCTGGCTGGACCACGTGGACTCGACATCCGGACATGGAGCAGCAACCTCCTCCTTACTGCCGCACAGTTCGTGCAACTCGGACACCGGCAGCCACTTTGCGTACCTCCTGAACAATTGTCAGCCGCGGGCAGTGGCCGGGTCCTTGCATCGATGGCAATCGAGCGCTGCTTTTCCTCGGGCCAGGGACGAATCGACGGATACATCTGACGCAGCGGTGGCCGCGACCATGGCTGCGGCGACCGCAGACTGACCCGGGAGTCTGTCTTATTCATGCCGGTGGGCTTCTGCTCTTTGTTGGCGGTGCACTTCTTTAGTTCCACCGAACTTAACGGTGGTACTGTTTGCGGCACCTGGAGTGTCTTGTAAATCTTGACACGGAGCTCCTGCAACTCGCTGGAATGTATTACCCGGAAAGTTTCCAGCCCCTCTCTGAGGTCCGTGGTCTCTGCGACGCGCTTCCGCAGTGTCGACTCCAACTCGGCGAACAGGGCAGGGTCCAATCCCTTGGTCCGAGCCTTGCTATCGCAGGTTTCCTGCGCCACCTGCTTGCCTTGTGACAGACAAGGAGGTGAAGGCGCAGGCTCCAGCAGTCGTTTATTCTGCGCTTTTCTTGCTCTTCGTCGTTTCTGTCGATGGCGGACTCATAAGCGCTGCTGCTCGACAGGCAGATACGCGCGCGCCGAGGTCCGCCGTCAATGGCCTTCGCGTGCTGGCGACCGCTGTAGCTGGAACGAGCAGACCCAGACGCGGCGGTAGCTCCGCCCTGAAGAAGTGATGTGCAGCTCCATGCTTCTTCGTCATCGGGGCCCTGGTAATATTCAAACGAGCACAGGTCCTCGAGCACCACTCGAAATCCTGGGCGAAGGTCAAGAAAGGCAGTGACGGTACCGTATACTTGAAACATAACCTGAGTCTGCGAGGGGCGCACCGCTTCCATCAGGTCGTCTTCCTGCGATGGGCCCTTTTCCTACAGCACTTCTCGCAGCTGTCTCGTGATATCCACTACATCTGACTCGACCAGAGCCTTAGGCACAGACTGTTCATTCACGATGACTTCATGCTCTCCAATGAAGCTGCTTTCTACCTTGACAGCTTTGGATGGGATTGCCGCACATTCCCTCCTGTTCAAAGGCTCGGCGCTGTGCAATGATAATCGAACTTTGCACTTGTCATTCGGCGTTATCTCTGGAGTCGCCAGAATGTCATCTTTTGAACAAAGCTTGGAAGCTGTCGCTACTGTCGCGTTTGATGAAACAGGCTTTGATGGAACATGCGAAGATTCGGGAGCGCTGATTCTGGCAGCCAGGTTCGGATGGCCGACGTCCGACGAACTTATTTCGAGCAAAACGCGCAGCTCGCGCCCGTTCCGCGCATGCACAGATCACCGCAGGCGTCAATTCACGTGATGTCAAGCACGTGATGCACGCAAAGTCACGTCATGTCAAGCAAACGCCGCAAGGATGCCGCGTCTCTTTTGATGCTAAATTACCCGCCTTCGTGTGTTGTCTCTGGCACGTTTCTTGTTGGGCGGTTCCTGGCTCATACCTCCTGCGTGGGATTGAAGTCGTGGTCGTACTAAAAGTAATTATTGATAGTATTGTCCAGAGTAAGGTTGTCGTAAACGACGAGGCGGAGTGCGGAGTTTCTCTGCAAAGAGGAAAGAGGAAGACGAGAATACAGCATCACTTGATGTGCACAATTAAAAAAAAAACAAATAGAAAGACTGCAATGATGAAGAGAAGCATTTACTACCGACTTGGTAGCGCCTCCGATTGTCTTATAGTCTATTCTTCCCTATTGCCTAATACGCGAGTCGCACTTAACGCATTTTTCGCGAAAGTTCACAGCGTCATAACCGTAGCGAAGTGCGCCGTTTGCAAAACGTTAACTGGACTAAAGCTGACAACAAGCTTGAACTACACGCCGCAATAGTCCATAAGGCTCTCGGTACCTCCATCGGATCAACACGGGTATGGTGCACCTTTAGGGTTTTTCTATGCCACCTGAATGATCTGTACGAGGCAGTGCGATGGGGGCCAATGCTGAAGTGTGAAAGCCTCATACGTCTCATTGTTCAGTCGACCTTCAAAGTCCTTGAACGAAAACGCGTCGACTACACGAAAGGTACAAAAAGGACTCGAACACTCGACCTTTGATGAGAGCCCTGACCTTGAATTTTGGTGCCACCATGTGTTGGTGCTGCCAAGGTGCCTCCAACGAAGGCCCTGGGTTTGAGTACAATAATTAACTCTGCATTAAGATAGAGTTAATTAAGGCTCTCGAACCCACGACCTTCGGAGGGAGTCGAACCCTTGACCTTTGGAGGGAGTCGGACCAACGACCTTTGGTGCTAAGGTGAAGTTAGTTAAGGCATAGTTAATTGCTACAGAGTTGATTAAGGCACTCCAACCCACAATCTTTGGTGTTTAGTTAATTAGGGTAGCCTCAGTTAAGGCACTCGAACCCTCGTCCTTTGGTGGTAGAAAAGAAGTAATAAGAAGCAACATCGCATTCGAATGATAATGTAAAGTAATTTAATGACTCTCTCATGAGCGCGCGGGCTTTTGTCTTTATCCTCATTGGCATATGCTCAAGTGACTGTAAATTTTTTTAGTACGTTTAGAGTTTCGTGATCGTTCCCCGTCAAGTTTCTTCATACACGCCGAATATGTTGGCACGTGTTTCATGAATATGTTTATATC
The DNA here is from genome assembly GCF_013339745.2 of Dermacentor silvarum. Taxonomy (NCBI): domain Eukaryota; kingdom Metazoa; phylum Arthropoda; class Arachnida; order Ixodida; family Ixodidae; genus Dermacentor; species Dermacentor silvarum. Next base: position 38,123 of record NW_023606426.1, read on the forward strand.
GATTTAGAAATTTTAAAAGTTTATCAAAGATTGGGCAGATCCTACGCTTATGTGCAAAACTGTGTTAAGGAAATCTTTCTTTGATGTTTCCACTATAACTATAAGAGGAACTATAAGAGGAACTAACTATAAGAGGAATCGCCGGTCAGCCAGGCGCATCGACAGCATAAACGTCACCGCAAGCGTTATGCAAACCTAATGCCAATGATGAAAATGTATGTGCAAAATTTCGTAAATGGAAAATAATTTTACTTACTCACCCAAACGCACAAAATATAAACAGACAAGAGGAACCAAAATTGCTATTAGCTGCAAAATGTGACAGTTATGGCGGAAGTCTGCACGGTTGAAAAAGGAGCGTGCGCTATGCGCAGTGGTTGCTCATCATTTAAAACCCAATTACATTTGTCATCCCGACATGAGGAAGTGCTAAACTGGCAAGCGTCCTTTACCCTTCGCCTTTGCACCGACCAACGACTTCTAGCCAAGTGCACCAGTTCCTTCCCTGACCCTACAGGGACAACCCGGGATACACAACCTCACCTGTGCTGTAATCAGCACATACCATTGCCGAGCCGAAGGTTTACGACCACGGCCCTGGTGCTAATGCTAAACTTATACGGAAATTATGTACCAACTTGCACAGCGTATGATAGAGCCCCGGATAAAATTCGGGCGTAGTCGGTAACAGGGTGCACAGGTGATGGTAAAAGAGTCTTGAAGGGCAATGTGGGATGGCGGCCAAATAAGAGATAAAAGGGGGAAAAGCCAGCGGTGTGATGGCGTGATGAGTTGTAGGCGAATGTCACATAAGGCAAGGCGCTGTCCCAATCACGGTGGTCTGAGGAAACGTATATGGAGAGCATTGTGGTCAGCGTGCGGTTGAGGCGCTCGGTAAGCCCATTGTTTTGCGGATGGTTGGCAGTGGTTAGCTTGTGACGGATGGAACACGAACGAAGAATGTCGTCGACGACTTTGGACAGAAAGGAGCGACCACGGTCGGTATGGCGACAAGGATGGATGCTTGTGGCGCTGGCCAAACTCGCAAGAAGCAACGTATCGGCGCACATAGCGGTGGAGGCCTGGCCAGAAGAACCGACGCCGAACGCGATCGTACGTGCGAGTTGCTCCGAGATGTCCAGCGGTTGGGGCATCATGAAGCTGTTCGAGGACAGTGTAACGGAGTGTTTCGGGAACAACAAGCAGAAGCTCTGGGCCATAGGCGCTGGTGTTGCGTCTGTATAAGATGCCGTCACGAAGCACGAATAATTGTAGGGACGGGGCACATTCATGAGAGCGTAGACGACGTATAATTGACCGCAAACTTGGCATCGCTGAGCTGTTCGCTGCGTATGTCGGATAAATCGAATATCGCGAAGACACAGGCATCCGAATCGTGCGCTGACAAGTCGGGAGGGTCCACATGGATGACGGGATAGGCAGTCTGCATCCTGGTGCAGTCTGCCAGACTTGTAAGTGACGTCAAAGCTGTATTCTTGCAGTTTCAGTGCCCAGCGACCAAGTCGTCCAGCCGGATTTTTGAGGGAAGGCAACCAGCAAAGCGCATGGTGGTCTGTGATGAACGAAAAGGTGTGGCCAAACAAGTGTGGTCGAAACTTTCCGACAGCCCAAACTAGTGCGAGGCACTCGCGCTCAGTGATCGAAAATTTGCACTCTGAAGAGGAAAGAAGGCGACTGGCATAGGCGATGACGTGATCGCGACATTGTTGCTGCTGGGCCAGAGCAGCGCCGTCCACTGGCGTCGGTGCGAAGTTCAGTGGGGACTGAAGGGTCAAAATGGGCCAAGATGGGTGGTGACGTAAGTAGCGTCGTGAGCGTGTGAAACGCAGTGGCCTGTTCAGGACCCCAAGAAAATGGCGTTTCCTTCTTCAAGAGTTCCGTGAGTGGACGGGCAACGTCGGCGAAGTTCTTGACAAAACGTCGAAAATAGAAGCACAAGCCGACAAAGCTCCGGACGTCTTTAGTGGAACGTGGTATAGGGAAGTCTTTGACAACACGAATTTTTTAGGGGTCAGGTTGCACGCCTTCAGCACTCACAAGGTGGCCAAGCACATTGATTTCGCGGCGGCCAAAACGGCATTTGGCAGAGTTGAGCTGAAGGCCTGCTCGCCTGAAAACTTCAAGAAATGCCAACAATCGGCTAAGGTGACTGTCAAATGTCGGTGAGAACACGATGACATCGTCAAGGTAACACAGGCAAGTTGACCATTTGTAGCCACAGAAGGGGTGTCCATCATCCTTTCAAATGTGGCTGGAGCATTACACAGTCCAAAGGGCATTACCATAAACTGGTAAAGTCCATAGGGCGTAAGAAATGCGGTCTTTTCACGGTCTTGATCATCGACGGAGATCTGCCAGTAGCCTGACCTCAGGTCGCTAGAAGAGAAGTATGCAGAGCCGTGTAGACAGTCGAGAGCGTCATCGATCCGCGGCAAAGGGTAGACGTCCTTGCGCGTTACCTTGTTTAAGTGGCGGTAGTCGACGCAGAAGCGCCAGCTGCCATCTTTCTTCTTCACCAGGACGACCGGTGATGGCCATGGACTACATGAAGGTTCAGTGACGTCCTTGGTGAGCATCTTGTCGACTTCACGCTGCATCACTTCTCGCTCGGCATGGGACACGCGACAGGGACGTCGTCTGATAGGGCTGGCGTCCCCAGTATTGATCTTATGAGTGACCACAGATGTCTGTCCCAAAGACGGTCATTGAAGTCAAAGATGTCGTAGTAGGACTTCAATATGCGCCGCATATCGGCTGTCTGTGCAGGAAGAAGGTCAGACGCAATCGTCTTGTCAATATCAACGTCGACGAGATTGTGCGCGAAAGAGGAAGGGGCAGATAAAGAAGCGTCGGTGACGAATGCAGAAATGGCACACTCATCGATAGAAGCAATGTGGCCTAGAGTCATGCCGCTTGGGATGAGTTGCGTGCACCAGCTAAAGTTCAGAATGGGTAGAGACGTGTGATTATCTGCAACTCTAATAAGGGTGTGAGGAAGAGCGACGTTTTTGGCGAATAAAACGCGAACGATCGGGGTCAAGATGTAATCGCCATCGGGAATGGGCGAACAAGACTGCAAGTTCACATATATAACGGCTTGAGGAGGTAGCCCAACGTAATCCACTGAGCACAAGCGCGGTTGGCATGTAGTAGGAGCGTCATGGTAGCACGGTAGGTCTAGCTGAAGCAAGCCGGTTCCACAGTCAATAAGGGCAGACAGAAAATACATACCGAGAATGAGGTCATGGGAGCATTTCTCGAGCACGGCAAGGAGTACGCTTGTGGATCGGTCAGCAACACTTATTCGCGCGGAGCACATCCCTAGCACGGGAAACGTTCCGCCATCGGCGACACGAATGAGCGGTACTGTGGGTGGTGTTAGGACCTTCTTAAGGTGGCGACGAAGCTCCGAATTCATCACTGGTATCTGGGCCCCAGTGTCCACTAGAGCGAAAACATGTGCGTCATCCAGTTTAACGTCTATCAGGTTTCGTCTGGTCTGCAGTGTGGTCAGAGGATTTGGCAGGCGGGTCGTCGATGCAGCATCACCTCTGAGAGCTGCATCGTCTAGTTTTCCCGAGGGAGTCGTTCAATCGGCGACGTAGGGCGGCGGAATTGAGGCGAGCGAGATGATTGGCGACGCGACAACGGCGAACGGGACTGGTGACCACGTGGGGATGGCGAACGACGATACGGCATGGGGGGAGCGTCTTCAGCGGTGGTTTGGGGATGCTCGTGGTAGGGCTGAAATCGGCCATGATCCATGTCGGGGCAACGGTTGTTTCCATAGGGAGCCTGATACCAATACCACCGGCTGTTACAATGGCGGGCCACGTGTCCAATACGACGGCAGTTAAAGCAAATGGGACGGTCATCAGCAGTCCTCCACTCGGCTGGGTTGCGAGTACGGAAAGGCGGCCTTTGACCTTGGGCGTGCGAAAGTGAGGGACGACGGTCGATCGGCTGCGAAGGAGCTGGGGCGCACACAGAGTCGAGGCCAGCATTGGAGAGCTCCTGATGAACGATAGCATGGACTAGTGGCACCATCTGGGAGCTATGATCACAAGTACGGCCACACGTAGAAGCAGGAGACGCAGCGTCAAGTTCACGTCGGATGATCTTTTTCACGTGTTCCACGGTGAGCGGCGCAGACCGCTCAGGCACGGCTTCGCAGGACCACGTTGCTGCCGTGTTCGGAAGTCGAGCGAAATTATTAGCAATGCGTCGACTTTTGGCGGCCTCAAAGCGCTTGCACTCTTGGATGATGGCATCGATGGTGTCGCAGTCTTTACAGATTAGCAGGTTGAAGGCATCATCTGCTATGCCATTTAACACGTGGCCCACTTTCTCAGACTCCGTCATGCCGTCGTCGGCTTTGCGGCAAAGGGCAAGCACGTCCTGTATATAAGTCAGGTATGACTCTGTCGCTGTCTGCGCACGAGATGCCAGCTCCTTCTTTGCTGCTGCCTTTCTACCTGTGGACTTGCCGAACAGGGAACGCATCTTTTCCTTGCATGCATCCCAGCTCCCAATTTCCTCTTCATTATTCTGAAACCACACCTTCGCGGTTTCCTTGAGATAAAATAATATGTTTGCCAACAGGATCGTCTCATCCCAGTGATTATTCTTACTTGCACGCTCGTACAGGGGTAGCCAGTCCTTGATGTCGACGTTGTCAGTCCCGCAGAATGTGCCTGGGTCCTTTAGCTGAGTTAGGACGACCGTTGTCATTGCAGCCGCCTCGGTGGGCGCAGACACCTCTTCCGCCATCGTGGATAAAGCCAAGCGTCGGCCGCTGCGGAGCTCCGTTGTACCGTGTGGGTACCCCGCACCTCCCACCAATATGCCACGGGGATGAGAGTAGCAAAAGGGATAGGGAAATTATATTTACACGATATATACAGACAGAGACGGCTGCAGGCAAGATGGCAGAACAACAACACGAGCGCTGCCCAGATCGTCAGTCTTCACCGTCTTTTCTGCCCATTCTTCCATGCTCGGCATAGCGCGTAACATTATTAAGCGAAAAAAAAGTGGAGCTGGGCAGGTCATGTAATGCGTAGGACGGATAACCGGTGGACCATTAGAGTTACAGAATGGATACCAAGAGAAGGGAAGCGCAGTCGAGGTCGGCAGAAAACTAGGTGGGGTGATGAAGTGAAGCAATTTGCAGGCGCAAGTTGGAATCAGCTAGCGCAAGACAGGGGTAATTGGAGATCACAGGGAGATGCCTTCGTCCTGCAGTGGACATAAATGTAGGCTGATGATAATATTTATGCACTGGAACCCACGACCTTTGTTGGTGGCACCAAAGGTCAGGGTCAGGGCTCCCACCAAAGGTCGAGGGTTCGAGTCTTTTTTGTACATTTCGTGTAGTCGACGCGTTTTCGCTCAAGAACTTTGAAGGTCGACTGAACGATGAGACATGTAGGCCTTCGCCTTAATAAGGCCTAGACACACTTCATGATTGGCCCACAGTGCACTGCCTCGTACAGATCATTTTGGTGGCATAGAAAATATCCCTGAAGGCGCGCCGTAGCTGTGTTGATCCGATGGACTTACCAAGAGCCTTATCGACTATTGCGGAGTTGCGATATATTTCTTAGTTAGAATGTCGAAAACATTCCCATAAGCAGTTGAGTCATAGAAAGTCATACAAACAGAAGAAAATGGCCAGCGGCGGCATGGGGAGGGACATGCAAAAACAATGAAAAAAAAAAGAGTTGCAGTCCTTCGTTATTCCTGCGTGAGTAATTGCTACCTCTAGAAAATCCGTAATATAGCCCTATTGTATTATTTTTCGCGAGAACTACGAGCATGAGCGACGGCGACATTTGATTCAGGAAGGCGCGATCGCACGCCGTTTCAACTATTTCTACAGCTTCTCCGGCAAAATATCTGTCTGCATTTTATTTTATTGAAACCTAAAATGGCAATGCTTCTAGTACAAAAATATATACATTTTTTTAGTGCAAGAATATATACAGCCGGCATTTTCTCGCGGACGCAAAGAGTAATATTAGTACCAGCCGGCGCATATTAATACTAGCCCGCTGGGTTTCTATCGGTGCGTGGTGCCTTTGACAGTGCCATGGTGACAAAGTTAAAGGAAGAAAATGACAATGCTAATTATACAATCTCCCAGCGAACATTAATGGTGAACACTTCTTGTTTACTGCAGAAATAGCGCATATATACGCTGCACCGGCGCGTCGCCGTGACCGGTGACACGAACATTGGTTATGCTTCTATTCCAGGCAAAATGATGAGCACTAGAGTTAAGTGACGCGTAATGTTAATTTTGTTAAAGACCCTTCGAAGGGGTCTTTAATATTTAATCTTGTGGTGCTGCAAGGAACCCAGCGGCGGACGCGGCGCGAGCCTCCCGCTGTGATTGGTTCAGTTTTTGCCCACGGACACGACAAATGTATTGGGGGGTAGAGTTATACAGCTTCGCTGTAAGAAAGGCAATGTTCGAAAGTGGTATAAATATAAGATAAGCAAACAGCGCATGGACATTGCAGGTATGGTAGAGGTTAACTTTTTGAGATGCTTAGGGCAAAGCGTTGGCCATATATATGGTCAACCCAAGGCAACATATATTTGTCGCACACATGCTTAGCACAGAATATTACGTAATGCTGTTAAATAAAATATAATCATGGCACAGGTCATTACATACTACACCCAGGTGCACACTAACTACTAATAGTGTGGAACTTACGCTTTCTTTTTGGTACGAGCAAATTGTCGTTTTCCGTCTTTCACAGGTTATTCCGTACAGCGTTTGCTGCGGCATTGAATACACGATGTGCCTATATATGACGTCTTTTGGCGAGTGCTCAAGTACACAAAGTCATTGAGGGCACTGCGCACAAATGCAATTCAGTGCCTCCTATTGGCTAGGAAGGCCAGTATATTTGGTTGCAAGCCGCTCACCTCTAAGCTCATTAAAACTATCTCAGTATCAAAGACAGCGACACTACGAACCATGTCGAACTCCCGAAAATCCCTGCGGCGGCGGCCAGCAAGAGTGGCGAGAGTGGTTATCTTCCTATGTAATTGGGGTGACGTATCGGCTGGGAGAGCAGTCTTTTAGGGGGCCTAGCAAAATTGTCTCGGTCGCATTGTATGTGACACGGCGTATGTGACGCTCTTCAATGAAGCTCTTTTACGCCAAATTTGGTCACTGGTTTTATGTCAACAGATGTGTCACTGGTTACGTGCCGCTATTTAATGAACCTCTTTGATAACCAACTTGGGTTACTGGGTGTGTACCAATGGGTATGTATGGCTCTTAAATGACAGAAAGATATAAAGAATGCGTCCGGTGCTGGGTGCAATTGAACCTGCATCATATATACTCCGACAATCTTGCCTGAATGTGTTTTCAGACATGCGCGACGCACGAATTCTTCAGAAAGGCGTTGGATAAGGGGGGAATACGGTTACTTCAACGTAAAGCAAGCGTTATTAAGTAAGGCAAGAAGAAAGAAGGCATCACGTAACAAAAACATTATTCGCACAACACAACAGCAAGCAAAATAAAATTTAAATCAAGAAAACGCACGGGAAGATACTAGTAAATATTACATGAACATCATTGCATAACAGAGCGGTCGTACAAACGCCTAAATTGACGTATCAATTGCTGAATCACCGTAATAGAAAACGAAAAAAGAAAAGAAAGAAAAACTAGACAGGCGACTACTAAACTTTGTCATGTGCAATAAGCTACCAGTTCACAGACAATGGATAGTGTGTGAACCCACGCGTGATTTGTTTAGAAAAAATTGGCGTAGCTTGCACTGGAGGCGCAATGCTAGAGAGACAACGGAGCTGATGGGTAGCTAGCTAGTCCTGGATTTTGGGCTAGACTAAGCACTACTAAGTCATCCCCAGCATTTGTGAGGCTCGCTTCTCGGGGACACCGCTCCAGGCAGAAGCTGTGGCACCACTTTAAGACTGGCGCTGGAGGACGATTTTATCAGAAAGAACAGACTGCCGCATATAGCTGAGTCGTTCTGTTGTACTTCACGCTTCAGAATTTGAATTCTTAGGCACACTTTGATGTGGATGACTCATTACGGGATGCAAAGTTTTTAGCGTATGGCGTGGTAAGATGTGTACCCTTCTTACTAATAAACACTGTGGACAGTAGCAGTTGTGTTTGTCACCTCTTCCTGTGGGTGCGGTCTTTTCTAGTGCTAATTCCCTCAACGATGATGTGCTGTAGCGCGAAACATGACACAAAATGAAAGTAAAGCACAGAAGCCCTAGATTAGAGTTTTAACTTCATCTGTGCTTTACCGTTATCTTGCTTCGAATCTTTCGTGCTACCGCACGTCGTGTACTTGTCGACATGTAGCTGTTACAGCCGCGTCACGAACAAGTCACAAAACAATGTGATCAATTTAATACGAGGCAATGTGCCCTACGCTTATTCACGCTCATTGCACCAACTGCTTCGTACATACCTAAGCCACTGCTATAGCTTTTTCATCGACGTTGTGAACAAGGGACCGTTATGGGCCCCGAAATGTCAGAAAAGGTGTTTTATTTTGATTGATGTGAGCATGTTCGATTAAAAAAAAGAGTAATTGTAAAACCGAGAAACTTCGGCCCCCAAAAATTTCGAGCGAGATTCACACCACACTCGGGTGGCCTTCCCAATTCGCTGGAAAGTGTGTTTCGCATCGGTTCATGCCGTAACAGTCGCAGCTGCCTGGCCACTCAGAGGAACTGGCGCCGCACTGGAACGCGTCTGCAAAACGCCGGTCGCATCGGGCCATGTCGTTGCACACTTCCCTCCCGTCCGGCTCACCGCACTCGACAAAGCACAGAAGGCGGAAGAAGAGCCTGTCGAGACCAAACTTCCGGTCGACTGTATCCCTAGTGGCACTAGGGGTCGCAGCGGAAGCAGCTTCCTCTTTGCGGCTGGCTTCTTCGACGAACCGCCTAGTCTTCAGGAGCCAGGCGAGCAGCGCTGACCAGCGGGTACGCATGAATCTCTTGGCCTGCGCCTGGTCCACCGGCCGACCCAGCACCGACGACGCCGACGCGGCGAAGCATCGGTTGATGTAACCGCGAGCCCACGTTGGGAAGTACGTGGCGTCGGAATCGAAAATGGAGCGCAAGATGAGCGCGCCCAGAGTGGCGTATTGTGTCGCTGCAATAGGTTCAAAGGACTATCTTACACTGATGAAGAAGTAAAAACGATGGAAATGATTTGCATAGAGGACTGTTTGTTGTATGTACAGTGCTCACAGTGTGAAGCATGGCAGGAAAACTTGATAGGTAGAACACTCATTATATATGTTCCTATACTCGAGAGTACCATGCCATGTCGCTATACGAGTATGGTCACTAATGGCGCTGCGGACTCTTATCTAAGTGTAGGAGCCAAAATTACGCCGATTTCACATGAACTGCATATGGTTGAAACGAATGTATGCGTGTTCGTTAGCACTACAATGACAGGTTTCATCCCGTGGACACTGTATATTTCGTGCATTTCATGAGCACTTGTAACGCAAACACTGGCTGCTTATGACCATCTACGAGTGTTTATTTACCAGCAATAAGCTCTTGATTCGAAGGCGAGGTCTATTCTCCTAATGTAAACAGATGGGTCCCTGAATCCTGAGTGTAGGAAGACATTCGTTAACAAGTACCTCAGTGGCTGAATGTACACCGCTGAATATATATCCATGCATGCGTGCTAATTAAAAGTGAGCAGTGCTGTTTGAAAATGACTACGAAATTAAGATTAGCGGTCACAAGAATATATAATAAAAACAAAAGAAAACCTATTTCGCTCAGCTTGGAAGCCCGGTAACTTGTATAACATAAGTATGCAGATGCTTCGGTGTGTGCGAGCGACGAATGGGCTCACTTGTCTGAATCTTGCGGTCCATGGAGACGTATGAGAAGACGCTGCTTCCAGACAGGTAGGTCGAACTGACCAGAAAGTTGGCGTCGGGGCGGTAGCCTACGTGTCCCCGCAGCTGTGGGAGCCAGTCATCTTCCGTGACCGGGTCCTCCTCGCCCACTCTCGCAGCTGCTACGGCGGCTATGTTGGGAAGGAAGTGGGGGCCCAGAGTCGCCCCCAGAGGCACCGTCGGCAGGCTGGCGTTCCCCGTTTCGTCTGCGGTCCCGCAGAAGTAATCGGGTGCATGACACTCTGACTATCGGTGACCCTCCACAGGCATTTAAAATGAAGGAAGCACCGTGACGTGCCTTTTCCCGCATCTTTATATACCGCAATATCCCGAATCATTTGAAATTTATAGAAAAAGTTGGGTGGGCCATGTCTCGGGGACCAAACGAAATAAAATTGGAAAACCTGGAAAAATGCAATTTTTGTTTGCATCTAGCGTGGCTTGACAAGAGATACACTTAGCCTTTATCAGGTGGCGGTGCGCGTATTACAAGCCCCCCAAGCCGCGCTCTCGGGACGTCACTTCCAAAACAATGCTGAGGTGAAGCAGGCTGTGCGGCAATTACCTGCATCGTAGGGCATCGAGTTTTACCAGAGTGGTTTCTTCAAACTGATTCCACCCTACGACAAATGTGTCAATGTCTGTGGCGACTATGTGGAAAAATAGCGCAAGGTGCAGCAAATAGTGCAATAGTACAGTTCATCATGCCATGGTGTATCTTTTTATTTTTGCAATAAGTTTTCCATGTGAAAATAAATGAAGAAACTTACTTTCGGAACGTCCCTCGTACGACAGAACCCTTCTCACGAAGACTCCCTACGTATTGCTTAAGACGCCTTTATTTACAGTGCGCTGAGGGGGGGGGGGGGGGGTAGGGGGCGAGCAGGCTAAAAAATTTGGAGGACGCTGAAGCTTCGCCTTTTAGAGTGGAACGCGGTAGCATTCAAAGACCCCTGGCTGCTAATCAGGCTTTCCAGCAACTGCAGCTTTTAACGCGACTGTTAAGGGCCCCGTGTCGCAGAAAATCCGGTGTCGGTGTCGGCGCGTGCTCGCCGGCGTCTTTGGCGGGAATAATAATCCTGAATTACCCCCACCACGCACGCAGGTCTTCCGCGTGGCGCAAAGTGTTAGTGAACAAAATTGAATTTCTCCATGTAAAATCCGTTAAAAAATCGTAAAGTACAACTTAACCACAACCTACAGACGTATATACCGTCGGATTGTAATTTGAATATACAAGAAAAAAGCCTGATAAGCAGCCAGTGATCTTTGAACGCTGTAGCGTTCCACTCTTAAAAGGCGAAGCTTAAGCGTCCTCCAAAATTTTTAGCCAAACATTGCCTCCGCGCGCGGCTGCCGTAGGGAGCCTACATACAAGCGCCGTTTTAGGGTGGTGACAACCTTTGTAAGGGTACTTGCCGCCACGTGCTAAATTGGCGGGTAAAATTTTCCGTCAAATATAGCATGTGGGAATCAAAATGGCGAGAAGACCAGCCGACAGACCATGTTTCCCGCAACCATTGGTGCCTGTAAACTAATTCAATTTTTAAAATAAACTTTGGCCTCAGCAGCCAGAGACCCATAGCGTGCCTGAGAGCAGTGCATGGCACGTCTACGTTTTAGTTAAACAGGCTTTTAAGCACAGTTTTTATTACAGCACACTTCGAAAAACACCCTTTATATCGTGTGTACAACTGAAAGGCAACGACAATGTTTATTGCACTTCACATTTGGCGTGAGGAAATAATACCACGAGCACGCCACCATGCTTTATAACTTGATGCTTTGTATGCTGTGGAAAAAAAAAGTTTGATGCGTTAAAATAAACGGAAAAGGCAACTAGTATATTAAAGATGTATGCAGGTTTCATGCGCACATTGGTGCAAAACTAAATTAAGGAAATTTAATAGATCGCGTGCCAAAATGGGTACACCAGAGCATGACAAAAAGAAAGAAGGAATGCGCTGCGTCTCCTAGTGAAATTGGGAATCAAAATGGCTACTCACCAAATTTGGCGGTAAATAGCGCTCAAAATTTCGGAGTTGTCACTACCCTAAAACGGCGCTTGCATGTAGGCTCCCTAGGCTGCCGAGGAGGCGAGCGCCATCTGGATGGTGTTTTGCAAGAAAGTAACCGCGGCGCGCCGCTATATGAATTGTAGAAATGCTGTAAAAGGAGTTTGTGTGTGAGTTTCGGCGTAAGAGAATTATGTTTTCTCATATATTCAAATTACAATCCGGCGGTATCACGTATGTATGTTGCGGTTCAATCGCACTTAACAATTTTTCTGGCGGATTTTATATTGAGAAATTCAATTTTGTTCACTAACGCCTTGCGCCACGCGGAGAGCCTGCGCGCTCGGGGTGGTTCGGGATGATTATTTTTGCCAACAACGCCGGCGTGCCCGCGCCCACGCCGACGCCGAATTTTCTGCGACACGGTGCCCTTAACGCTACTGCGTTAACGCGGTTCCTCTCAACAGATATTCCCGGTCAAGCTCCAGGTCACTCAGCTAACGCTACGCTGAGATTAAATAGCTCTATGCAATAACGCACAGATAAACGCGAGGCTGTCATATACGCTCTCATCCGCGAGTGTATATTGCATTATTTGTAAGCTGTTTTCAACATATTGTTATGAAGAGCTGTGACGAAATGGTTTTATTCAGAGGAGATGGACGATGGCTGTAGCGGAGTCCGGCCGCCAAAGCTCTTCGTCCTCTTTTCTTGCTCACTGCCTTTCGTATACTTTTGTATCTCCGTTACATTTACCCGCAAGCAGACGAAGCCCGTATAGGGTGAGTCAGGATGGACACGCAGGGTAAGAAGGTTGCAGCCGAGCAATATGAGTCAGCTGCGTTTTGCTTTATCGCCGACCATTCCACAAGAGGCGAGCTATTACGTGAGTTGGCTCAGGCGGTCCACAACTACAAATGGGACCGAATATTGTGACAAGAGCTAGTGACATAATCCACGATTGCCTTGCGGTGCCCAAAGAAGAACCAAGTAACCTTTTGCGAACGATATTTGTTCGCGACGGTCGTCGTATAGCTCTTTCAAACGACTTTGCGAGACCAGAGTACGAAGACGAGCTATCAGACGGGCTTCTTGAGCGAGACACCAGGTCTTCCGATACAGAATCGTCATTGTACAGAATAAAGGGTAAGAAAGTGTCCAGAGGGCTTGCATACAGAGGGCTCGCGGTAACCTTGCATACAGGAGATAAAATAGCCTATAGCTTGTGGTTTCATGTTTCGCCGTGTTGTATGCGTAAGTGATGAAGGGCAGCCCGTCGTCCCAGTTATCATGATTGGAGGAGACGTACATGGCAAGTATGTGGGTCAGCGTTCTGTTTGTCCTTTCAACGAGGCCAGTTGGTCTATGGATGATACGGCGTGGAATGACGGAAGAGTGAAGTGCACAAACGAAGTAACGTTTCATCGGCGTCAGTAGCGAACTGGCGACCATAGTCGCTGATAACATGCGGTGGGCCATGACGAAGGAACACGGCGCACAGCAGGAAGACCGTCACGCAAGCAACTGTGGAAGAGGGTACGGCTAATAATTACTTTGTAGAGCAACTTATCAAGAACAGTAAAGCGACCGCTGCCTTGAGAAGTACGGGCGGCGACAAAAAGCGGATCCAGGGTAAGATCATTGCGTTGTTCTCGCTGAAAGTCTGCCGCATCAGGGAACGTACAAGTAACAGCAGCCAGAGAGTCGTCAAAATTCTCAGCATCGCAGTCGGTAGTCGCAAGAGAAATCCGAGAGAGGCGTCTCTGGGATTCTGCATCAGCGTGACGACGGCCACTCTTGTACGACACCACAAGGTCGTATTCCTGAAAGCGCAGCGCCCAATGTGCGAGGCGACCAGAGGAATTACGCAAACGACCCAGCCAGCAAAGAATGATGGTCGGCGATTATCTTGAATGGTCTACTGTAAAGATAACAGCGAAAAATCTGTACGGCGAAAACAGCTGCCAGGCATTCCTGTTCCGTAGCCGTATAATTGCGTTCAGATTTGCTCAGACAACGACTGGCATATGCGACGACATGTTCTGCACCACTGTGACGTTGAAGAAGCACCGCTCCGATCACAATTCCACTAGCATCAGTGTCAACTTCAGTCGGCAAGTTGGATCGAAGTGATGCAAGAGTGGTGCTGACGTTAGTATAAAGTTCGGTTGGGAGAATTATGCGTCACACTGCGGTGTCCAATTGAAGACCGCATTTTGTCGCAGCATACTTGTTAACGGGTAAGCAATGTCGGCAAACCGGGGAAACAAAGGACGAAAATACAAACATAGGTCAATGAATGAGCGAAGTTCTCATGTTGACTGCGGTGGCTTGAAGGAGCTGACCGCTTTAATATTACGAGGATCGGGTCTTACGCCATCCTTGCCGACTAAGTGTCCCAGGATCAGTGTTTCACGTTCGCCAAACCAAAGTTTTTTTTTTTTGAGTTCGGAACCAGTCCAGCTTTTTCAAAGCAGTCGAGAACATAGGTGAGGCCGTCGTTATGTTCTTCAAGCGCGCGGCCAAAGAATACAACACCATCGAGGTAACACACGCATATCTTCCACTTTAGACCCCGTAGTACTGTGTCCATAAATCTTTCAAAGCTGGCAGGAGCATTGCAAATGCTAAAAGTAATAAAATTAAATTCGAATAGGCCATGTGGAGTAACCAAAGCGGTCTTTTCCTTGTCATCAGGGTCCATAGATATTTGCCAATACCCCGATCACAAATCAAGTGTTGAGAAATAAAAAGCAGCGTGTAAGCAATCAATGACGTCATCGATTCGCGGTAGCGGATAGACATCCTTCTTCGTCACTGCATTTAGACGTCTGTAATCCACGCAGAATCTCCAGCAGCCATCTTTTTTTCGGACCAGGATTACCGGGGCTCCCCATGGGCTAGACGACTCTTGAGCGACACGTTTGTTCATCATCTCCTTGACTTGTTCTGCAACAACTTTGGGCTCGCAGGATGACACTCGGTAAGGCTTCTGGCGATGGTATGTGCTGAGCCGGTATCGACTCTGTGATGAGCGCGGGATGATGGTAAATGAAGGGGTGCATTTCCATGTGCAAAGTCGAATGCAGCAACATGCACGGAAAGGACCTGTACCAGTGCTTGCCGTTCCGATGTACAGAGAGCCTTGCTGATCATACCGAGCATTAGCTCTTCAATATGGCGATTATGGCAAGGAGAGCAAGCTGTAGTGAGGTCCGCAGTTAGTGCCGCTATTGAGCTGCATAAGACTTCATCGAGGAGAGGGATTTTCGTACCGCGCGGAAAGACAGCCGGCGTGGCGGAACAGTTCAGCGCCCACAATGTGGCGACTCCTTTCGTCATGCACACGACAGAGCAGGGCACAAGTATATTTTTTAGCTCAGTTTATGCGGAGATGCCTAACTACGAGGTAAACACAAGCAGCGTCAACAGCAGTTGAAGAAACACGAACGGGCGTCAGGCACCATGATGCTGCAATCACTTCATCGAGAACACTGAGTGTGTCCCTGTCTTCGCCTCGCGAGATTCGTTCAGGAAAGTGCTAGTATAAATAACTTGTTCAACGAAATTTCACCACTACCACATTCCACAGAAGCGCCGCATTGTTCAAGAAAATCGATACCAAGAATTAAATCGTGCGAACAGCCCGAAAGAACGAAACATTCAGACACAAACACTCCCCATGCCAACAAAACACTCACAGTACAAACACCAAGGGAATGAAGCCACTCGCCGCCTACTCCACGAAAAATAGCGTCGTTGCAAGAAAACGTAACTTCGTGTCCTAGACGTTTTTTGAAAGTGAGGCTCCTGGAGATTCTGCGTGCATTGCAGATGTCTAATCGCAGTGACGAAGAAGGATGTCTATCCGCTACCGCGAATCGATGACGTCATTGATTGCTTACACGCTGCTTGTTTTTTCACAACACTTGATTTGCGATTGGGGTATCTGCGATTGGAGTTCCTATGGACCCTGACGACAAGGAAAAGACCGCTTTCGGGACTCCAGATAGCCTATTCGAATATAATGTTATGCCTTTTGGCCTTTGCAATGCTCGTGCCACCTTTAAAAGATTTATGGACACAGTACTACGGGGTATAAAGTGTGAGGGATGCATGTGTTACATCTCCGTTCCAATGTGAACAGCAGAAGGGCGGGTATAACGCAATTATAACACTCGCTTTCCTTCCTTTGTTGTGACCCACCATTGGTATGACCGGCCTCCCATGGTGACGTTGTACTAGCGGTAGTGCTAATGTCATGATCTGACAAGGATGTTGGGCTACATTCAACGCTAAAGCAGTTTTTAGCCGCCTTTATTATTATTTTCTTGTTTTTATGTGCTGTGTATATTTTTGTAACCCTGATCATCTGTTGAATCTCGTAACTTCTGTGACCATGCTGGTAAAATATCCATTGAGGACTGCAGTATTTTATTGCGATAGCAATTATATGGACATTCCAAGCGGATTTTTGTCATCGCCATCGCCGTGAGGTTCCGTGTAAAATCCAAGGGCGATGAAATCGTCACCGCGCGCCGTATGCTGTATGTGCGAGAGATGCACGTACAGCGCGCGAGAGACACGCGCTTTCACGGAGAGCGAACGCACGGCAGAGAGCAAACGCGACGTCTCCGTCGCACGAAAGGCCGTGTGGGGATGGAAGCGAGAGAGAGGGGGGGGGGCGCCGTAGTGCTCCGGAACCAACTGCGCATTTAGCGACCCGGCGCACGGGGATTTGGCGATTAAATCACGTGAGCGAAAGGAGGAAAGCGGGAAGGCAGCGCGGGAGGGAGGGGGTGCGGATTCTGTATGCCAACAACTGCGCACTTGTACTTTGCGCTGCTGCAAGCGGTCGCGTGCACCGTATCTTGAAAGCGAATCTGCTCCAAGCTCCTACCCTTGTATGCGCTGTGCTTTCGCCGCTTAGTTTCCGTTTAAGCGATAGACCACACGAACATTCGCTCACTGCTGGAGCCGCGCTTGCTCACGCTAGCGTTTTGACAGCGGTTGTCTGCGGTCATCGAGTGTGATCTATTCATGTGTGCTTGTGCACACTGACACCATGCTTGTTAATTCAGTTACAAGCAAATGTGTCCAAATTATACAACCGATATAACTACTATCCTTACTACGTTTAGTTCTCTACTAATTTGATTTGCTATCGCAATTGATGCTTCGCCTTTCGGGCGAAACTGCGACTTTTTAAATAAATAAGATAAAAAATTACACACGCGGCCCGCAGCTTGGACCGTTGAGAAACGCGAAAAGGAATGCACTGGAATTCAAATCGTTACATCTTCCCAGCTCTCCTTGCACTATTCCAGAGTAACCTCCCGGGACGAATGACGCAGCATCAGCAGAGATAAATGTGCACCGAAGGACAGCGCACCGAAAGTATACGCACCATACAGGACGAGTCGCGCATTGGTCAGCCTGCGCTTGTCGATCAGGACGCCCGCGTTGACTCGGCTGTCATTGCGAAGCGTGGACGTTACGTCCTTGAACAGCGCCCGGGCTCCCGCCACCTCGTCCATTCTCTGGAACGTTCGTGCCACCCAAAGCGGGTAGAGTCGGCCAAAGTTGGCCGCTGTGAGTCGGAGACAGCTCGACACACTCGCATCGGCCGCAGTACTCGAGGCCTGCTCTTCCAAGTACGGTGCGTACTTCATCACCTGTGTCCATGGAAGAAAAAGAAAATGAGCGATGTTAATAGTACAAGATGGCCCTGCTGAACGCATGGTTTCTGCAAGAACCATGCGTTTTATAGTTGTTCGGTAGGGTGGCTCGAAAAAATTTCTAAGCATATATAACATGTTGCCTGATCGTAATTTTCGGCTTATGCGAAGTAGAATGGTTTACTGATAGGTACGCGGTTGCCGACTGTACTTCGTGTAATGATCCCGATGATCCGGCTATTTTAGAAGCTGCAGAAATCAAGGGTGCTTAACAGGGGAAAGAAGACTTGGCATTAATGAAAACATAATGGGCGATTCGGGAAGGCCAGTTAAAATGTTTTGCTGCTTAACTTGACAAAGCACAAACGCTATTATACATCAAGAAAAATTTGAACGACCTGTTCCCTACTATTTCTTGCCATAGATAGTACATTCGTAGTCGAAAAGAAGATATTTTAATTTAAAAGTAGTGTCTTAATTATTTATTTAGTGATTAGTATTCTAGACCATTCACTACTCAAGCTTCGCTGCATAGTATCAAGAAAGCTACCATGTGCCTTGAGTTAAGTTTCTGTGTTTTAAATCAAAGCTTTGATGTGTCAAACAGTGTATAATATATAATACGATGGGCTTTGTGGGGTTAAGTATGCACATATATAAGAGAAGTGCAATATCCCCACTTTAGTACATCTGCTACCTCCGCTAAGCTTCCTCTGGGCGTTTCACCATATTGATGGCAAGTAATGTTTCAGAACTGAGCGCTGTGAAAATATTTTTACCTGCGCGAGCAAGACGAGTAGAGAGTACAGGCTGGCTTGGCGTAGCGGTTGCTGTCTCAGATGACTAACGGTGTTTCGGATGTTTCCCGCTGCTCTTATTTGCACCGTCATCTGGCGCTGAGCGTCACTCCTGAACCTAGAAGGCAGGCCTCGTTCCAAGGCACCTCCCCAGTCGATTTCTGGAGCGATATAATTGAGCTCGTCCGCACCTTTGAGGGCCGACCACGTCTGGTCGTTGCCCTTGGATCGCTCGTAATCGACGACAAGGTCGATAGTTAGAAACGTCGAAGAGTTGATCCAGGCCGGCAATAACTCTTCGCCGAGTTCACGCAAAGCGCGCGCTAAAAACATTCTCATCTTTCGAGAGTCCCGAGAAAACGTCGACGCTAAAGACTGTCCCACATCCACGTGGAATGTCCGGTTTGGCGAGAACTGTATGCGAACGAAGGACGAGAGGCCGCTCTTGAGGGTGGTGCTGACCACTCGATCGAGCAGAGCGGTGAAGGTGGAGACGTTCTCCCACTTCCGGGTCTCGATGTCCATCGCTATCAGAACGGCGGTGGCATCGCTCGTCTCGCTTTGGCCGGTGGACGCCATGAAGCAGCTGGCGTAGAACAGCGCCATTTGAGTCTCGAGGCTGTCTGGACGCTCGCCGCTCGAGATTTCGAAGTGGGTGGTCGCCTTGTTCGCAAGTGCGTCGGCAACGCGACGGTTAAAGGTGATCACGTGCTCCTCTAGGAAAGGCCTCCTCTCGGGAGTCTTCGCTCGCCACCATCCGCATACGCTCTCGTAGAAATCTGCACACGGTCGGGCGTCGGGGTTCATCGCGTCCAGCATGTACCTGACGGACGGAAGTTAGGGGAGACCGTCATCTCAACACCTCACCATGCATGAATATTCTCGTGGACAACTTTTTGTGCCAGTGAAAAGAAATTTGTGTAGGCAAAACGCGAACAAGCAACAACGCTTTGCGAGCTGCGTATGTACAGGGTCTATTAGAAATTGCGTTCGTTAAGTAAAATACGATATTTATTGACTACGATGATTATTTTATTTATTGATACCACAGAGGCATACACTTTAAAATGAATCGAAGTACTAAGTACATCAATTATTATTAAAATTGGACCAACATTCTTAACCTAAATATAATGCAAATCCGACACGCATGGTGGCGTTTATGTGAAGCGAAGCTATCTTGAATCGGTTAAATAAATTTGCGGAGAAATGCATTGGCGTTCCACTTACTTTTGTGCTTCAATGCATAAAACGACGTTTTGGTACGAAAGTAGCTGGAACGCCAATGCATTTCACCACAAAGTTCGGGAATTAACATCTCGAAACTGGTGTCAGCCTGAGAATTCTTTCCAAGTAGATCCACCTTCCGAATTTCTCGGCTAGAATTTGTAAATTGCAATATGGGCCGTAAGATAATTAGTTAAAAACGTAATTAGTGAATGTTTTTTTTAATAGTAGATTATGCGTTTCATTTTTTTGTGCATGCCCGCCTGTTCGAGTACACCAGCTCATGAACTAGAATTGCGCTATCTGCCACAGGCAACCTTTCAAAATTTTAGAAGTGTTCTCTGAAACACACTGCGTATGCCTATACTGCGAGGTACTGACAGATGCGAATTCGCTGTAGTCAAGGCAAGGGAAGCTTGTTTGTAAAGGACTAAGACTATTGATCCCTATGTGAAACTTCAAGCTAGTCATCCGAGTAGTTGACATCCGGCTCCAGACACGCGATAAGAGCACGTTGCGATCAATTTCATATAGAAGACTGAACCTGAACTGCCTAAGAGTGTAGTCGCCCATTTAGAAGACGTCAATGACTGACGTTACCGTTTGCGTGTCACTGTCTGACAAACATGAGGCTCGTGAGGCTCGATTTCGCGGTAGCGTCAGCCACACGAAACTGGCCCCCAGCTTTTTCTTCTCGCGTGCCTGGAGCCGAACATATTTCTAGACCGTGATCTGTTCGGATCACGGTCTAGAAATATAGCATTAGAGACAATCGTCTGACTCTTTCGTTAGCGTAAATTAGTTAGCCGAATTTTCATAATTACTCATGCAATCAACACCTTGGGTCAGTTTCAAATGTAGGCCTCTGCGGCGAAAGCAGTCAGGAGGTGATCGATCAATTATCGCGTTGTCCCAATTGAAGGACTGTAGAACTAAATTTCTGGAACCTACCGTAGATCACGTCGACGCAAGGAGAACCAGTTTCATTGTAATGTTGCCGGAGCCGCATACAAACCATGTTATGTAGGAGCGCAAACAGACACAGAGAACCTAGACACAGCATGCGTTTACTGAAACGGTGGGTTGTCCGTCCGTATCGCTATTAGAACGAGAAATTTCGTTCCTTGGTGGCATGTGATCCTTGTCAGATTTTCACCCTCTTGAACATTTTTACACTTCCTGCATATATTAATGGTGCGCCCCTTTTCCTGCATATTCACGTTTGGTTCCAATAAACGAGTTTCTATAAGTGCTCGTTGCGTCTAGGTTTTATGAGCGTGATTTCGCTCTTCTCCCATGAATCTATACTAACTAGTGCAGCTCTTCACTCTCCCACATAAACAAGACAGGCGTCCACTCACAGGGTAACGTTACGGCATTCCGCAAGGGAATCTTCATCAGCGCAGGCGTCGGCGAACTCGGGCGCTGCCCTCAGAGCGGCGGCCGTCGAGTTCTGGCTGCTCTTGAAGTAGATGGCGGCGAACACCACGGTGATGATTGCAGCCAGAACCACGACGACAAAGCAGCACAGGCCCTCGGGTGATATTGGGAAGTTCCACGACGCCGGTGGGATGTTTGCCGTCTCCTGCTTCGGCGACGTATGACCCGCAGCGGTGGCGTGGTGCTCTGCATTGCCGTCCTCGGGTGAGCGGCGACCTGGTGAGCCGGTGGGACGCTCTGCCGCTTTCTGCACCGGAGATGCACTACCTGCGCAGCGACACAGGGATCAACGCAGCTCAAATCCGGAGCCGTGACTCGGCAAGCACAACGAAAGAAAGTTTTCTAGACAAAAAAAAAAAAAAAAAAAAAAACTAAATAGTTGTTTGAGCCGCTAAGAATCATTGCCATTTTCCTAGTTGAAAAGCCTTATACACCACTACATCACGCTTTATTCATGCTATCTTCCTGCTGGTTGGTCCAATGCATTTCGACTGCTCGCAATGTTGCACGGAAAATTCCGTGGGCTGAGAAAGCTATTGGCTGACTTACACAATCAACTTCCATGGTTTCTGCATATATTATTTTTTTCATTTCCAATGCTATATAAACATTATCTAGCGTAAAACACGCGAAACGTGGTGTGGGGAATCTGGATTCAGGTTATGCGGAAACAAAGAAACGCTGGCTTACGCAAGGCCGAGGTGTGCGGTCGGCCAGGAGAGGCCGGCATTCGGTGCTCCCTGATGGTGCCTCCCGTGGT
>NW_023606427.1:0-23479 GCF_013339745.2 Dermacentor silvarum
ATTCCCCGCTGGGCTCGTTCCCTCGGTTACACGCTGCCGCCGCCGACGCAGGAACGGGAACTGCACTCTAAAACAAAGCTAGAACAAGGCCATGAACTTGGCCTTGGACTTACAAAAACGCTGTAGTGGATGAACAGGGGACGAAACAAAAGCACCAGGCTCAGATGTCCGCACATCAGGCTATGTTCCTGTACACGTAATTACGATTCTGCCTCTCTTTTTCTTTTGTTTGTGTGTGGGTTGCGTGAATGCACCCGCGCTATAGACATACATTATTTTTCTTTTCGCTGTTGTCAGTGAGAGTGGGACCCCTTCCCGGCATCAGAATAAAGAAACGAGCCAAACATCGTATATTTACCTTCACGTCGCGAATTGCATTACTGCACGCCGCTTTGACGCACGACGAAATGATTTCTCGATGACAAGCCATCATCGCCCACAACCTCATTTGCGAAGGGCGAGTAAAAGCACGCGAAACAAATTGCTAAGTTTTTTTCGGCTACTCGCACTTGCAAACCGATCGATTTTGCGTGTGTGCCGACACGCCGCGGCTGTCTGCTGACATGCGGTTCGTCCGGGCGGCCACCGAAAAACAAGACTTGAATGGCGACGGTGGGCCGTGATGCTGCGCCCGGCCGCCGTTGGCGTACATTTTCGTATATATAAAATGGGCCTAAAGGGAAACACTATGTCAGATTAGACTGAGAAAACAGTCTTTCGGTATTTTTTTGTTCGCAGTAGTCGGTTGGTTATATAGATGGGGGGGGATATGGAATTCAAAGGTCAATTTGGCATTTCGCTCCGAAACGGCAGCGCCGGTTTGCCAGTGTGACGTCACAGATTTCGAAATGTTTACAGTCGAACCCGGATATATCGAACGCCCATATAGCGAATTATTATGTATATGGAACAGCTGTAAAATTCCCTTGAAAATTTCTGTATAAATCTTTATTTTATATATCGAATTACCTATTCGCAACTCAAATGAACTGCAGGGAGCGCTGCGAAAATTGGCCGCGTCTGGCTACACTGCGCAACATGGCGGCTATAGGGAGGTCCCCGCGTCGCCGCAACCGCTGTGTTTGATGTGCAGTACACTGTAGTTTGATGATTTTCGTGTAGTGTGATGCCGGTTTGCGCCGTTTTGTGGAAGGAAAGCGAGTAGCTTACGCCGACCAAATCATTTTAGCCGATCTGAGAGAAGCACAGTTGGTAATGAGGCTGAAGTGGTCGCACGGTGTGTGCAAACATCTGGCGTGACAGCGAACCCGCTCGAGATTCTGATGAAAATCACGGATGTATTCTTTAACCCATTGGTCGTGGAACCAAAGTACTCGTGCACTGTTGGATGGTCAGAAAAGTACAACCACGTTTCTGCTGCTTTGATTCACTATTAAGGCGCAGATAGTCCGGTGTTTCGAGCGTGCGACAGCGACCGGCGAAGTTGGATACGTCACGCTGGCCTCGCCAGGATTGCCGAAATCTTACAACCTGCTCAGTTTGGCACGTTTGACATGGCCCGCAGAAGCGCAACAACTTGCTCGATCAGCTGTTGCCACTGTACATGCGGATAAATGCGCAGCCGGCACGCACTTTCTCATTGTTGTTGCTTAACATTTTCGTTCGGCGAAGGCGCAAACTCTGCACGCTCTTTGCAGTCCAGAGAGCAAGCGAACCTAAAATCAAGCTTTGCACTTTATCGCAAGCATGCACTATGAATCTGTGGTGAACCTTTCCCGCTACTTTTGCGTTCCTGTTATCTATATTACATTCAAGATTTCCACAACGTGACTGGTGCTTCGCTTAGCTGTAGTTATTGTAGTAGTCGGCGCATTGTTTCCCTCGTAGAGAACAAAACGATAAATAAGAAACCGAAAGATCTTAATACTACAATAAAAAACATTTGCACACCATGTAAGTACATGTATGGCTTGTGCTGCGTGGCCTGACCATGCAATCATTACTCCCCGCTGTCTACGAACATGTCGCTTATGGCTGCTGTGTAAACTAATGAAATAAAACAAATGTTTCTGTGCAAATGAATGTCAACTAAGCTATTGCATTATGAATCTAATTAATTTTCCATGTTATTCTATAATTTACGTATCCTGCACTTTAAGTGGCCAAAACTGTGTGCGCTTCTGAACTGCCAATTTCCTTCAGACACTGACCGACGTTACCCGGGAGTACCTGAAACTCCGATGTACTGATTTTCGCTGATGTACCATACTCCGTAGTTCCACGTTGTGCGCCGCATGTGTCCGATATAACAGCTTTAATGAAGGAAAGCTTGAGTACCACGGCGACGTTTGCATCATAAACTGCATTGCCATGCCGGCTATCACATGAAACTGCATGTTGCAGCACGCATACGCCGAACGTTATCACGATGGCAGTAACAATCTCAACGCAAACTTCCTGAAGTTCGCTGTAGCGCTTTACTGCAAACATAGTACAAGCAACATGATCGCGTTCTCTTCACACAAACAACAAACCGATCCTCGCCGGAAAAAAAAGAAATATAACTTTCTCGAGCAAGATGTTGGGAACACAGCTATTGCCGTTGTCGCAGCTTTGCTGTGATAAGATTCGCAATCCATGTGGCTCTTCGGCGCCGCAAAACTGCAAAACGCAGCATAATTCCAAGTTTCGTAGTAGGTAGCGCGCACCCGATCGCAGTGCGAAGGCTACGGACGGAGCGTCTGCTCCGACGCTCCGACCTCCGTACGAGGTTTCCGGCGCTCGCCGCTAGGTGTCGCATGAATTGCTGGAGTCGCGAATATAACGAACTTTTTTGTGATCCCCTTCAGATTCGATATATACGGGTTCGACTGTATTTCGTATTTGGCTCGTTGTGGCTCGGTAAAAGTTCTTGAATCTTGCTAAGTTCAGTAATGGACGCTGTCGGAATGAAATGTAGGCTCGCCTTTATCGATTGAGAATAGGCCCGAGCAGACGGCGCCAAAAATCTACGACGTCACGGCGAGCTCGTGCGGGGAACGTCAAGGCGGCGTCACCACCCGTCTTTTCGTTTCTGCATCGTTTTTTTGGCTCACGAAACATCTTGTCACGGTAAGGGCCGACTTGTGCTCCAAGGCCTACCGCACGCCTGTCCCCCACTACAGCGTGCCACATAATTATATCGGGGTTATGGTTTAATAAAGTATTGTCCTTTACAGTGTAGTACGCGCGACCTCCAATTGATTCTGCACTTTTAAGCTTAACCTATCAGCGCCCACAGTACTTTTGATAGTACAGCACGATTTCTATTTATAAATAATTAAAGAGAGAGAGAAAGAAACGTTTATTGTTGAAACGGTGTCCCGAGCGAGAAGAATTTTTTTTTTTTTTTTTTTTTTTTGCTTAGCATGCTACTTCACTAACAAGGGTCCTGCCAAGACGACCACGTTGTAGTTTTTCCTCACCTGTATGAGATAGAGAGAAACTAGTAATGAAAAAAAAAAACGAATTTGGAGGTACCGTCCAGGGCTCCACTGGCGCGAGCGGCTCGCTGGGCATGGTCCAGGAGAGCCAGTTGGCGTTCCTGATCCTCGTCCGCAAGCCGCGCCTCCCACTGCCTGTTAAAGTATTGCGTTTTTAGTTGCGTGGAGTTTATATGTGTTGGTCTGGGCCGTCCAGCGAGCCACGATGCGGCCAGGGAGCTAAAACTCCCGGTCCCAACATGGGAGTAGCCTGCACTATGGGGCATTGCGCCCCGTAGCCCGCAGGACCTTACAATAAAGTTATCCCATCCTATCCCATCCTATATGTGTCGGTCTGTTTGGGCCTATCCACGTGATGTGTGGTAACGTCCCCGCGTGCACCGCGGGCATTCGCCAGTGTATCGTGTTTGGTGAATACGGCTAAGTGTATATGTAAGTTTGGGTACGTGTGTGTTTGAAGTCGGCGCCAATTCCTCGCCTGTTGACTGTTTTAACTTTGGGTGAGGGCGTCCATATTGCCTCCACTCCTGTCTTTGGTGTTCGAGGATGTCGCGCGGTGTAGAGGGTGGCTCGTCACCGTCGGTCCGCAGCTCGGATGCGTAGTACGCGAGCTAGCCGGTCCGCCCTTGTGTTACCCTCCATGCATGCCCTCGTGTGCGGGGTACCGAGTGAGGTTGTGGAATCCCGTAATTTAATTCCCTAGAATTTTTAGATTAGGCGCGGCGTCGTTCCGCAGAGATACAGGCGACAGGCAATTTGTGAGTCCGTGAGTAGGGCCGCATGTACGTCCATATATTCTCCGCGACCCTAATTGCTAGTGTAATCGCTGCGGGTTCTGCTGTGCTGGTTGATTTTGCCCTGACCGATGTAGCTATCACACGATTTTGGTTCGTGGCTACCACCGTATACTTGTCCCTGCCCGTCTGACTCGCGTCTGTGTAGTACACGTCCGGTTGTCCTCTAAATCTCTGGTGCAAGGTTCTCGCTCGGGCTTTGCGGCGCCCCGCATGATATCTCGAACTCAGATTTTGCGGAATTGTGGACAGCACTATGTGCTGCCTGACTTCCCGGGTCATCTGCACTCTCTCTTTTGCACTGAACTGGGGCGAAGTGCAAAGCCAAGATTGGTTAATATAGCCCGACCGTGCGTTGTTGCGCACAGCCGTTCCCTTTGCGCGATGAGGGTGGCCGTTGCATATTCCTCGAAAGTATTGTGGATTCCCAATTTCTCGAAACGTTCTGTACTGGTATTTTTCGGGAGCACTAGAGCAGCTTTAACTGCCCGCCGAACGATGACTTCAAGCTGTTTGAGCTCCGGCTTGGTAATGCTTTGGAAGGGGAGTGCATACGTAATCCTACTGACGACAAAGGCGTGTACCAGTAGAATCATTTCCTCTTCCGAGAAGCCCTCGCGGGTTCGCCTAACCCTACGGATCATCTTGGCTAAGTTTTGTGTAGTACCTTTGATGAGGTGGCGCGTGTGCGCTACTCCGGCCCGTTTGTTGGATCCATAATCCCAGGACGCACCGTTTATCCACCTCTCTTACGCGCCCCCCGTCCAAGAACAGTTCGAAACTCGGGCGAGTTTTTCGCCTCGCGTACTATGCTCTTATTCGAATAAATTCGGACTTCTCTGGGGCTCACGTCATCCCGGATCCTTGCGTGAAGGTCTCGACCTGTCGGATTGCCCACTGGAGAAGCTCCTGCTTATCCCCGTATATATGGGATCCCCGGTTGGCCCACAGCGTAATATCGTCAGCGTAAATGGCGCTCCCTAGGGCTTGCTTCACATCCAGTTCCAGTGCGAGTTTACGCATTCCCACATTAAATAGGAAGGGGGATAGTATGAACCCTTATGGGGTTCCTCGATGGGGAACCACAAAGGGTTTCGACCTAGTTGAGCCCAGACCGATGGTGGCCGTACGGTTTCTCAGAAAGCTGCGTACATATATACTGGTAAATGCGCGTCCCGCAACCTACCGCTTCTAGTACTTCCAGTATTGCTTCGTGGGAAATCGTATCCAATGCCTTTTTTTTTTTACGTCGAGAGCGAGCACAAGGCTGTCTTCCGAACCCGTTACCGGGTGCAGGATGTCCTGCTGAAGCATCAGAAAAACGTCCTGCGCCGACACATGGGTGGAATCCGAACATGTTTGTGGGAAAAAGATGGTTGCTGTCTATGTAGCTCGATAACCGGGTCTGTATCACCTTTTCAAAGAGCTTTCCGGCACACTACGTTAGCGATATAGGTCGTAGGTTTCGAATATCTCGGGGCTTCCCCGGTTTTGGAATAAGAATGATTTTTGCTTCCCTCCATTCGGCCGGTAGTTCTGCCTGATCCAACCATATATTCTCGTTATAAAGTATTCAGTTAACTGCTCTCTGGTTTCGTTGCCCAAGTTTCTAATCATGCGTTAGTAATCTGGTCGGGCCCTGCTGCCGTTTTTTTGGAAGGACTGCGCTGCAGCATAGACGTCCACCGTAGTTATCGGTGCGTCCAGATTCGGTTGTCCCCCCCCCCCCACCGTATAGCTACCGCACCGGCTCGTCTCTTTGGCATCCTTTTTCCTTTTTGTTATCCTTTTTCTGTAGACATTTTAACAGACTGGCGGATAGCCAAGAATTACGAGGGGCTGAAAAAGGTTTTTTTTCTTCTTTTTTAAAAATTACTTTGCAATAAACCAGTGTGGCAGAGTCTGCAATAGCGTTGGAAATAATTTTCGAAAAAATTTCATAGGAATTTTCAGGGTTATCGCATAGCAATACTGGGGCCAGCCTGAAGCAGGAATTAACTGAACGAATAGTGACGGACTAAATGTTTTAATGATGAAGCTTGTATCAGTGGCGCATGGAACAGATGTTAAGCACTCGAATACTGGGTAGTGATCAGTCATTGAAGCTTCGACAACATCAGCGCCGGGAGTAGTAAGATTAAATAATGCATGGTCGATAAGGATGCCCTGTTTGTTTGTGGGTCAGCGAGTTGAAAGAACAATTAGGTTTCCGGATCCAAATCCATTTAGGCAGTTAACGTACGTATTCATTACATAGTGCTTTGGATGTATCCAGAAGGTGAATGTTAATGTCACCCATAATAACTACATTTTTCTGTTCGAGTGTCAATTTATGCACCAATTCACTTAAATCTCAACAGTACGCACTTCCCGATGATGAAGGCGAACGATAAATCCAACCTACTGTTAAGTATTTTTAAATTTTTTTTAATCTTGGGAATAAAGAAATGATCTGTGAAGTTTTATCGAGACAGACTCACAATTCGTCAGGTTGAGTGCCAAGTGAAATAGCCTGTGATACTGCACAAGTTATTGTCAGATGTGCTCAGCCAGGTTTCACTAGCGCAAATGACCGAGAGGTTATGTCGAGTAGATGATAAATAATTTGTGATGCCATCCATGTTTCTGCGCAAACTGCGCTGTCGAAATGGGTTATAGTTCCGCGGGGCAATGAAAACTGAGCCTCAATTTCTTCAGGTACAAAAATACAAAGCCGTTGTACACGCGTTTGAGAGACTGAAAATTGAAAGACGCACAAAATCAGGTGAAAAACGGACAGATCAGAATTGGAAGCGATCAGAAATGCCCGGCTGTCAGGTAAACTTCATGCCTTGATCTGCCCATTTCCCGTCCAGATGAATTGTCATCTTTCTTTCTTTAGGGCAAGCGCTCTAGAGAACAAACGCTTATGACACATTTGTCCTGCTGCCCAAAAAAGCAGGTCTACGGCTTCCGTATATGTTAACGCATTTTGAGCATCTGTGAAACACGTGCAAGTTTATGGTAATTAAAGCTCTCTACTTCGGGGCGCTTGCTTGTCTGTTCGAACATCACCGTGAGCAGGCAGCGATGCTGTAGTAGCAGTGTCGCGCATATAGGCAAGAGGTAGGCGGAGGGGTCAGAATATTTCTTTTGTTCCGATTTTTCGTTGAAGTTAATAAGCGGTGAATTATGGTAAACCATTAGGTACTGAACATTCGAGGATTTCTGCTGCTGCTTTGTGCTGTCAGCCCTGCTTGCACGCTTAGACAAAGACAGCATGGGCTAGGAAGATGCGTACGTAAACTGCGCTCTTACCTACGGTTTTGCGCCTTCAGCTTTGTATGAATTGGAGTTACTGCAGCATGGATACCAAGAGGAGTCAGGCTGATCCTATGGTGCGTTTTTAAAGAGAAGCTAAACACGAAAACAGTTCGGCCTAATAAGGTACTCTATCAAAATTAAAGGAAAAAGTAAGGGTCAGTGTCACTTTTTTTTTCTTTACGTGCCAAAACCCCAGAGCCGGTACGTCAGTTTGAAGTCAGAGACTTCAAATGCTTTTGTTTTTACAACGAAACGCTCGAAAACGTGTTATGCTAGTTATTGCGCAGTCTTTGAAAAAAATTTAAAAAAAGAAAGAAAGAAAACACTGCGTAAATCACGAAGTTTATATTTCCAGAAAATGTGCTGAATGATATGGCCAATATGCAGACAAATTTATAAGTGCGTGTATCAGTTAGCGATTAAATAAAAAAATTGCTAAACGCTCGTTTTCGGCCTGTTGAGAGGCGTTTATGGAACGCTTCGTATAAGTTGCTCCGCTTGCCTGAAAGGACCAAGCACTGTAGAAATTTCATATTTGCACGAAATGGGGGCCACTTTATGGTATAACGCGTACCGAAAGTTTCAAGTGTTTAGGGTAATTCTGCGTTACGGAATTAATTACTGAATACTCGTCTTCACATCTTTTTATGCGTTATACGAGTCACGTGGTTGCTTTTACCCGGTCTCCTTGGTAAACAATGCGAACTCTACGGCGAATGTTCTGGCCTAGTATAGGGTATGAATGAATTACCACCTCTGTAGAATAGATTCATCTTAAGTATCGTAACAGCGCGAACAATACAGGGACAAAAGGAAGGAAAGACGACGTGTTGTCGTCTTTCCTTCCTTTTGTCCCTGTATTGTTTGCGCTGTTACGATACTTAAGATGAATCCCAACCAACTGGCCCAACTTGCCGTCTTGTTGTAGAATAGATGCTGGCAAGCATATATTGTGCGCGTTTATTACACGCGTCTTCTTC
Organism: Dermacentor silvarum; assembly: GCF_013339745.2. Classification (NCBI taxonomy): domain Eukaryota; kingdom Metazoa; phylum Arthropoda; class Arachnida; order Ixodida; family Ixodidae; genus Dermacentor; species Dermacentor silvarum. The sequence goes on from NW_023606427.1 coordinate 8,521, forward strand.
ATCTGTATTTTATCATCATCATCCTACGTTGCTCGATCCTCATCTTCAGTTCTGTGTGATCATCATCACCGTGTGTGTGCCTTTGCTGGTTCACTGCCGAGTACTCGGGCTGAATAAACGTCGTGCCAATGGAGACGTCATAATATATATATATATATATATATATATATATATATATATATATATATGCGGGGCAAGGTATCCAACGAAACAATCGTAAACGGGTAACGTTTTCGAGCATATAAACAGGCAACTGAAACTCTCATTGCAAATGAAAGAAATCAGCAACTCCGCTTGAGAGCGGGCTGTGATTTCTGCAAGGTCGCACAGGTCTGCTGTAAATTCTTTGTTGTACTTGAACCATTACTGTGACCCAATAAAGCATATTTATTGACAGTAATTTAACTAGATCCAATGCATTCAAAATTCACGATGCCACGGTGTCGTGGAGCGATAACTTCAAGGCGGGGTCGACACATGTTTTGCGTTTGCCGCTTTTCATGCTTCTCACGGTAAGCGTGGCTTCGTTTGTGTGCGTTGTAGAAGGATTATTTACTAATGCTGATGAATTTTTTTATGACAATGTCTTCTTTGGAGGCCACATCGGGTTCATGCGATCTCCGTATCTTGCTGGGCCGCTAATTTCTGGCCATTTTGGTCACAATAAGGCGATTTGAGACATAATGGTGGTATTGCGTATACTATAGCGCGCGAAATGTAGGTAAAAAAGGACAGAGAAGATAAAAGAGGGAACCACGACCAACTCACTCAAGCTTCTACCCTAATACGATTTGAGACGTACTTGTGCATGTAAAACATAGAAAAAAGGCGTCGACATAAAGCTTGGAACGAAAAAGATGCATAAATTCTAGAGTAGAGCTGTGTACGGAACCGTAATAATGCGTCATTAGTGCAATGAGGCCGAAATGAAACCCGGATGCACTCGTTCAAACTGCGCGTTACAAGAACTAAAACCGGAAGTTTGGCTTTATTCAGCGATGAGCCGTTCACGGGATATGGACAGTCTAAAAACGTGGGCCGATCCCGGAGGTGTGCAGCTAGTCTAAACAACAAACCACATTGTGCACTGATGCGCCCAAAAAAGACTTTTGTCTTTCTTCCACGTCAACCGCCGTTGATACACATTTTTCTGTATATTTTCCCCTTTTACTGAGGAACGCAAAGTTTTTTTTTTTTTTTTTTTTTTTTTTTTAGAAGTTGCAAAAACTACCGTCGTCTCACGCGTGAACGAATGGTACTTAGCAAGTATGTATATGTAGGGAAACATATCATCTGAATTGAAAGCCGAAGTTGCCCTCTAAGCGCCGGACCTGTAGCGTCATCGGCAGTATCATATGACGTCATGAGGGGAAAAAAATCGGGAAGTGCCCATCTCACGAGGAATGTCGACGTTAATTCGATTAGCGTTGAAACAACATGCATCGACAGACCGTATATAGACTGTCGAGACGTGTCGTGTATGAGGTGTGTATGCAGCCGAGCTGCCCTGCCGTGCTTCGGCCCTCTGGACATTCAGCGGCGCCAACGCCGCGGGTGACGCTTGTGTGAATTCAGATATTAGGCACAGGTTTGATTCCGCTCAGCACCGGAGAAAATGTTAATGTGTTTTTGCCATTGAAGAGCGGCACATACCTTTAGAACCACAAACACATGCATGACCCAATTTGGTCCAGCAGTTGGTGTTCGAACCCGATTCCCTCAGCAGAGCGGCCCAATGCTCTCTACCCATTGGAGCATGGAATACCCAGTACCCAAATTGGCGACAAAGCTGTTATATATATATATATATATATATATATATATATATATATATATATATATACAGGGTGTTTCAGCGAACACTTTAAAAAATTCTTAAAGTTTACCTGTGGCAGATAGCCCAATTCTAGTTGATGAGCTGGTCTACTCGAAGAGGCGGACATTACTTGCACAAGAAATGGAAATGCATAATCGACTCATTAACAAAACATCACTAATTAAGTTTTTAACTAATTACTTGATGGTCCATATTGCAATTTACAAATTGTAGCCGTGGAGTTCGCAAGGCGGATCCACTTGGAACGAATTCTCGGGATGACACCAGTTTCGAGATATTCATTCCCGAACTTTGCGGAGAAATGCATTGGCGTTCCAGTTAGGTTCTTAACAAAACGTCGCTCTTTGCATTGAATCACAAAATTAACTGGAACGCCAATGCATTTCTCCGCAAAGTTCGGGAATTAATATCTCGAAACTGGTGTCATCCCGAGAATTCGTTCCAAGTGGATCCGCCTTGCGAACTCCACGGCTACAATTTGTAAATTGCAATATGGACCATCAAGTAATTAGTTAAAAACTTAATTAGTGACTTTTTGCTAATTAGTTGATTATGCATTTCAATTTCTTGTGCAAGTAATGTCCGCCTCTTCGAGCAGATCACCTCATTAACTAGAATTGGGCTATCTGCCACAGGCAACCTTAAATAAATTTTGACAGTGTTCGCTGAAACACCCTGTATATATATATATACACACACACACACAGACAGTACCCTAAGAATGCTAATTTGCATTAAAAAGTGTTAAACGACCCTGGTATAGGACTTACGCAAGTCGCCTCGTTTGTCGCGGGCGTTCTGAATTGTGGGAGAATTGTATTGTTTATTCAGTCGCGGTGGTCTTCTGCAACTGAGTATTCTTGCATGTTTCGAGGTTTCTAGAAAGGTTATCTGAGGGCACAGCCTGATTAATTCTCCCCTTTTAGTGTCCCATTATGTACGAGATAGAGAGAGAAAAAAAAAGGGGGGGGGGGGAATAGACTCACGTTACGTCCGGAACAGATAAGCCGTTTTGGAGGGGGACATCTCGCACGCACGGCGTCCTGCTTCGCATAGAGCTATACTCTATAGTTCCACAAGCTTCACGCAGCTTCACAGTCACACCTGCGCGCCATCTATAGTGATGTATGGATTCCTGTGTAATGTCTTGCAGAAATTCCACGCTAGCATTTGCAACATTGGCATCAACAAATGCTAGCTCACCTAGGAGATTTGTAAAAATGGTGCAGACGGTGTCTTTGGCGTTGACACGTTTGCCAGGCGTATGCCACACGTGGCGGCGTTCAGACGCCGAGCTTTCTTTTTTGGGCCACAGCGTGCTTCCCAACTGTCGCTATACGAAGGCACTCCAGTGTAACACAACCAAATAATTAATATATATGCTCTCATTTATCTGCTTTCTGCCGTTCGCATTTCGATTCATGCTAGTGGGGCATAAAGCTACTAAGCACGAGGAAAAATTCGCACGTGCGCGCATCTAGCACAAGGCTATGGCAATTTTTCGAGTTTTGCTTATTGCGTTGTTTCTCTAGTGACTTAGAGAGGACACTGCACACAACTCAACTGAAACAGTCTTTTACCGCACTATTCTTGATGAGATATGTGATGTATAAATTTGAGAGTTCTACAGCCTGTTTGTATAATGTATTGCTGCTTGCGAAATACTGGGACTCGGGAGATGTGAACAGCAGAACTGGCAGCGACCTTGTGACGCTTTATTCAACGCCTTAATAGCGTTACTAACGTTTTAAAGCGATCAAACAGCTTTATTTGTCTCTTTCCGTCATTTTCGTGATAGGTCGGTGGTGGTGGCAGGTATGTCGGTGGTCGATGGACGTTGGTCGGAAAGCGTTCACTCGCCCTCTCATTCGCTCGCTTTTCCTTTCTCTCGCTATTTCGTTTGTTCGTTCGTTCATTCATTCATTCCGGCTATTCACTTACACTGGCAATAATCGTCGATGGTTTCTGCATAATTTGTTTTGTTCCTGGGCTGTTCTGGACGACGGTGAAGGAAGGTGCCGACGTAAATTGATTTGCTGCTGCCGACTCCTTCACGCCAACAGCTTTGCGCCAAGAAGCTTGGAAGTAGAAAAGGTCACTTCCAGAAAATCTATGACCAATGCAGGAAACTTAATTTCACAACTTTCGGTTCCGAATTTTGTTTCAATTTATATCCCTCCAAATTAGTATTACCGCATTGAACACTTTCACCGCCCGATCCATGGGCGATTCATTGGAGTGTGTTGCACCAGTTTACTCAGGAAAAAATAATGCAAAGCATCGAAAGGGCGATATTTAATTTTGAATTGAACTGGCGGCGGCGGCGGCGACCAGAACGCATCCCAATGGCACGTACACACTAGCGGCAAAACGCGCACGGCGCGCCGCCAGCGGCAACACGCAGCTGCGGCAGGGCGGCCACACCAACCGGCGGCGCGCCGCTAGGGTGGCTAGTGCCGATGCGGCAATCACGTGACAGACTAGACTCCTCTCCCCTTCTCGAACAATCCGCCAGCTCCGTCCGGGAGCTGACGCGTGCAGACGATAGTACGAAACGAGTGCTTGGGCGGGTCCGCATGACACCAGTCTCCCGCGCGCACGTCACGAAAGCGGGCCGCTGTCATTGGTCTCCTTCATCAGCGGCACGCGGCACGCGGCACGCGGCAAACCGCAAAAACTCGGTCGAGGCGCGATCCCTGCCGCGGCAAGAAAAACCTGTTTCGCGGCTGCTTTTGCGGCGCGCGTCTTGCCACCGGCGGCGCGCCGCACGCGTTTTGCCGCTAGTGTGTACGTGCCATAAATCTGCGTACTGCTTTACGCAGGGAAAAAAGAAGAAAGGTCGCTGTTATCTCGCCACGGAACGCCGACCACAAGGACCATATCAGCAAGCTCAACCAAACCACTGCATCGTATTTCGGCTCAACGTCACGGCACTGCTGCGACATCTCGACACTGTTTGGCCCGATATAAACCCAGCGATGTCTGCCTGGGGTTCCACTGGCGGCGGCGACCAGAGCGCATCCTAAATCTGCTTACTGCTTTACGCAGGGAAGAAAAAAGAAAGGTCGCTGTTAACTCGCCACGGAACGCCAACCACAAGGACCATATCAGCAAGCTGAACCACTGCATCGTATTTCGGCTCAACGTCACGACACCGCTGCGACATCTGGACTCTGTTTGGCCCGATATAAACCCAGCGATGTCTGCCTGGCCTTCCACTGGCGGCGGCGACCAGAGCGCATCCTAAATCTGCTTACTGCTTTACACAGGTCAGTTAACCACAACATTGTACTTTTGGTGCCCTTAATTTGTCTCGCCTGCCGCTGCTGCCATTGAACTTGTGCGGTTATGTCTAGTACAGAGTGATCTGTCTGTGAAAAGTATACCACGCGCGATGAATTGACTCTTGCTTGTATTGGGTGCAACAACATTTTCCATACTGGAAGCTGCTGCGATGTAACACAAAAGGTGCTCCGCTCGAAAAGTGATACCTACCGGAAAACATGGAAGTGCGAATCTTGTCGGGAAGCAAAATCCGCTGGTGTATCGGCAAAAACTTCCGGTTCAGCATCCGAAGCAACCGATGTTGCCTTACAGCTAGCAATAATAGGAGAAAAGCTAGAGAAAATATTACCGTTAAGGGAATCTGTTCTTGGGGCAGAAGAATCGATTCACCATATGTCACAAACGTTTGATGACATCATGAAACGTCTAGACAAACAGGACAAGGATATACAGTCGCTCAAGAAAAGAGTGGACAAGATTGACGAAGCGCGATTGAGCGAAACACAGGTGCAGTTACAGGAAGCCATCAATGAATTTAGAGTTTCATGGTATTCCTGTGACACCTGGTGAAGACTTGCTCGGTAAAGTGAATGAACTTGCACCTATTCTTGAAGTACCTTGCCTGACAGATATTACTGCCATACACCGACTTCCCGCCAGGCCAAACGGAACTCCCGGTATAATTGTTCGTTTCAGCCGTCAAAGAGAGAGAGAGAGAGAGAGATGTGGTACGCTAAACGTAAAAGGCTAAGGGACATCAGGAATCATGCTTCAATCCTAGAGAATATAACGAAACAGAACCGAGAACTACTATGCTCAACAAAAGAGTGGGCGGCAGCGAACAACTTCAGTTTTGTCGGGCATTTCTTATGCGGAAGGCCACGGGGGATCGAGCGACTGTTGTCAAGACAGACACGCGGTTGCAATCGTTGACTTAGTAGCATTGCTTGTGTGATCATCCCCGATATGGTTATCTTACCCCACCAGTTCTCTGAAAAAGTAAAACCACAAAATTCGTCTTCGTCTTTTCTTGCTCTCAATTGTCGGTCTGCAAAAATAGATGACTTAGAACTTTTTTTTTCATCGCGCAAGCTTGCCCTTCTCTGTGATCATATTAACAGAAACCTGGTATAAAAAGGACTCGGAAATGTATGCGCCACCACCGTATGCTCACTTCTTCGTGACGCGAAACAACAAAAGAGGGGGCGGTGTATCTATCCTTATGTGAAAATGCATCGATTGCCACCTCGAAAAAAAAGTACACATGTGTAACTAATGACTATGAAGCTGTAGTGGTCCGTGCAAATGACATGTTTGTTGCCTTGTAATAAGCCGCCCGCTGGCAGTTCTGACAATTTCTTTAGTTTTTTTTTTGAACGCTTATTATGTTTTTCAGCTGAGCAGAATCTCAAACTTGTTGTCGGGGGTGATTTTAATATTGATTTGCTTCAACGCGATTCCAAGCAAATGACTTCGTTATCGACTGTTAGTATTGTGGGAACGCGCGACTCTCACGCGTCCCCTGATGTTGTTTTCCCCGCATGTCTCCTGTAGAGTGGTTTCTCTGCGTGGCTACCGGCGGTGGTTGCGGCGCGTTGCGAGAGATGGCGCTAGTGTCGCGATGCTAACGCCACCGAAACGCCGGGGTCACTTGGGAGAAAAAGGTCGGAGGCGCTCTCTCTTTGGCTGGGGATCGGCGACCAACACGCACGAACGCTTCGCGCGTGCGCCGGCCCGCTTCGCGCGACCGTCGCGCGAGGCTTAGAGCGGGACACCGGTATGGACGAACACGGATCGTTCGAGCGCGCCACCGTTCGCGTGACCGTACACGTGAACGACTAGGCGATGGTGTCATATCATGGGGCGAACGTATTCGCTCGCTATCGGGTCGCGGTGAGTCGGACTTCCTTGATTTGTCGCGCGCCCGTGTGAATGTTCTATTGGTTGTAATTCGGCTAGTATGTATTAGTGTATGAAAGGTGCAATAAATGCCCTTTTGATTGTTTGCACTACTATGTGTCGTTCCTTTGTCCCAAGAGCACATGTGAGACCCCACAGTATGTATGGCTTTGATATTGTTCCGACAAGCGCAACGAGAATAACGGACACATCAGAGACTTTGCTAGATTTATTCATAACGGATACCTTGCTCGAAAAAACTACCTTAGCTTGTGATATCAGTGATCATTTACCTGTTTTTCTAGTTTTAGACAGTTTGCCGTAAAAAAAAAAGCAAAACATCAACGTGTTTATCAAGATATGTCGGATGCTTGTTAATTCAGTTAGTAAGCGAATGCGTCTAAGTTTGTGCAGCCGATAAAACTACTATCCCTACTCCGAATAGCCCTCTACTAATTTGCTATCGCAATTGATGCTTTGCCTATCGGGCGAAACTGCGTCATTTTTATTTTAGTGTGCATGTTTTTCTTCTGCGTTGTGAACATTTTCTGTCCATGAAGTTGAGAATGTTTTCGCCGGCGGACTTTATACGATTTTTCGACACGGGCAAGCAGTGGACTAACGGCCTAACTTCTGTGCCGTCGGTTAGCGACAGTGCCATTGACTTGCACTTCGGCGCATCGAATCGGCAACTGCACAAAGGATGGGCATTCAAGGAAGAGAAGTACGTACGTACATTCGCCACATTGAATGCTGCGTTCATCAGCACTCGTCCGGGTGCGAGCTACCAATGCTGAGAAGCATCTGCCTTGTCTAAATGAAGACAGACAGGTCGCAGCACTTCGTGATGACGAGCAAACTTTTTTAAAGCTTCCTTGTGGACGCACACGACAGTGCTGATGGCGTCCCCCTTCGTAGTCGATAAACCCGCGCATTTCGGCTACAGTGCGCACGGACCACGTAGGTATGGCAGCTGGCGCTTTGCGCTCTATAGCTTCACAGAAAAGTGAATGCAGTAAAGCAAAAAGAAAAAGAAGCTCTTATCTGTCACAAAGTGGTTGCTGCAAACGTGCGAGTTGGCTGTCGGCTGCCGCGCAGACCCGTCCTGGATTTTTACTGGAGTTGAAGCATCCCACGGCAGCGCACTGCTGAGACATCTCGCCAGCGATTTCAGTATACACGGCAAAGGCACAGTATACCCGACGACTACGCAGCAACGAAGGAACGGGCGAGGGAACCAGCCGCATGGACGCACTGGCTCTACTGGCGACCCACCCAAAAACATGGCGGCCGCGTGCTTCCCACATTAGGCAGTTTTAGTTACACGCACGTAGAGGCTTTGCGTACGTAGAGCTTCTACGTGTAAGCAGTGCGCATGCGCAGAACGTAGCGGCCGCGCGCTGGTCTCACGGACGTACGTGAGATTCGATTTTTTTACGTGCGTTTCTTGCGCACGTAGACAGCTTAGCGCGGGGGTTTCGCGAGATCCCGAACAAGCGATAGCGTGCTGAGCGCGCGCAGATGGCTTGCATGGAAACACGACAGGATGACTGGTCATCAATTTATTCCATGTGAACGATGACAGCAGATAACGCTTGCACAACACATTTCCGGGCATTGCGGATGCGATGACTGGCACGCCTCAATGCACATCACTGGCTTCGCTGAAATACTCATCTTGAATTTAATTGTTCATATTTCCCGATAGATGTAGCTACGTGCTGCGTCACGTACATGTAGCTAAAAGCGTTTCAGATGGCGTGCACGTAAGGTACGTAGACTGTTCACGTTGCGTACGTGAAGTCTCCACGTGCGTGTAACTCAAACTGTCTATTGTATTGCGCGCGCATGCGCAGAGACCCCCCATGAAAAAGGTCCATTACAGCGGCGCCGTTCACGACCTGAAATAGTCCATGTTGTGTGCTTTAAGCCGTTCTACCAGCGCTAATGAACTTTGGGACTTTGTTTCTTTGTTGCATTATTTTTTTCTTTAGTAAGCGTGCTTTTGTTCTTCGCTGTTGTGTTTGTAGTATCTGGACGATGCTATTAAGAGGGGGTGCATTGACACCCATACTTCTTTATCTTTCTTCGGTCACGTACCACTTTTCACCGGCTAACAAATGTTAAACGTTATCGGTCGGCGCAGGACACGCCTTCATGAATCAGAAGTTTTTCGAATGTTATCGATAGTTCTATCCTTTGGCTGTTGTCACCAAAGCTTTTGTAATCTGACTGTATACGCGGCGCGAAAGACCTGTCCTGTGGCACCGCTCCAGTTGTCAAGCGCACCCGCCGCGGTGGCTCAGTCAGCTAAGGCGTTGCGCTGCTGAGCACGAGATCGCGGGTCGAATCCCGGCCGCGGCGGCCGCATTTCGATGGAGGCGGATTGCAAAACCGCTCGTGTGCTTGCGTTGTTGTGCATGTTAAAGAAAACCAGGTGGTCAAAATTAATCCGGAGCCCTCCACTACGGCATGCCCCATAACTGGAACTGGTTTGGGTACGTAAAACCCCAGAAAGAAGAACCAGTTAACAAGGACTGGTGGAAAAGGTGTTGTAGGTTGACGCTGCAAACGAATCTCATGCTTTTCAGTATTTTGGAGTTTATATTGTCGACTCCGGCAGACGAGGATAACGGCACATATTCAATAGCCTTTGCAATACCATTTGCACCGATTATGTGCTATGACATGCGGGGGAGGATGATCGACAAATAGAGTTTGGGGCAGGGTATCGCCTGGTTCATGGGCGAAAAACGGAACAAAAAGCTATGTTAAGCACTTGGGCTACATTGCTATCAGGTGTAAAAAAAAAATTATGGGGTTTACGTGCCAAACCACGATTCATGTGCGGTGTCACATGTGTCATGTGGCACCATTCATCACGTAGCGATATGGGCTTGGCAGGTTGCGGGTTGATAGTCTTCCAGAACTTTTCGGGTTTCATATGTAGAGCAGAGGAAAAGAAGGTACGCTACGCTTGAGCTGCGAGGGATTCAAATTGTGTTCGGTTTCTCGGTATTTATGCCAAGCTGGGGTATCAGTGACTTGGTCGTACGGAATTGTATTTTTTTTTATACGTCTGAGTGACCGAGCCGTGGGGATCCAGACTGCTCAGTAACTGGGATATTAGGAATGTAGGTTTGAGTTAGTTAATAATAATTATAAAATTATTATTATTTGGTTTGTACACATATAACATAAGGACACGAAGGAAATAGGCAGGGAGCAAGCTTACAACTGCCACCGAGAGGTTGCTGCAATTTTATCATTCGCTTGCGCATCGCCAAATCAAGTACTAGCCGCGCGGCGGCGTTTTCTTCGGTATCGCCAGCATGGAGTATAACATTTCTAGAAAGACTAGGACACAGTCATGAACAATCGCAAGACAGCAGCTAGGGCTCTGCAGCACTACTAAAGGCTAACATTCACCACCTATACTCCCTAATGCGAAATTTGAGTGCAGCTCTATACGTGTTTTCATTTCGCGATATATTGGCTGGCGCGGATCATCTGTATCGTGCGGCACATTGAAAACGGAGCGAAGTGTGGCGCGACTGGCTCGATAATCTGGAGACCGCAAGAGCCAGCACGTGGGTGACGCGTGGGCGCGATTCACAGCAGCCGCCAAAGACAGACCTCCCAAACGATGTGCGCTACTCTGGCGCGATCTCGTAGCCATCGTCGCCGAGCTACACTTCTCACGCTTTCGCCATACCTTCCTCCGCTTTCCGGCTCATGGTTCCGCCGCACGCCCCTCTCCGCTTTCCTCCTCGCGTCTTTCATCCCCCGCTGCGCTACGCGTTCGCTTTCATCTTTCGCTGTGCTCGTTCGCTCGGTTACGCCGCCGCCAGCGCTCGCCGCAGGAACGGGCGAATATGTGCTCTAAAAGCAGTCGGGCCGGTTTAGCGCAGGCCATCGTCGCATTACTGACGAGCCCATGGGAAAAAGAGAGAGAAGTCGTCAGGGAAAGGCAAGGAGGTTAACCAGCTCCTCCTAGAATTTGGCTGAGCCAATGCCTCCTGGATAGCACAAGGCGTGCGCACTTCCATCCATGACGTCATGCTACCTTGCCAGACTGCCACAGAATCTAATGGGGATGCTCCTGAGTATATAAGCTACGGTGATTTTGACGTGACCGCTTTCGTACGGGCTTGACAGTGGAAGTGTCGGTCCAATTATAGCATGATGTGATAAAGCGTCATGACGTCATGCTAATCATGCTACTGACGTCATTTATGACGAACATAAATGAGTTACTTTCTTAAGAAAAGGCGTTTTATGCATTGAAGCACGAAAGTAACTGAACGCCAATACATTTCTCCGCAAAGTTCAGGCATAAATATCTCAAAACTGGTGTCATCCGAGAATTCGTTCAAGTGGATCCGCCTTGTGACCTCCACGGCTAGAATTTGTAAATTGCAATATGCGCCATAAGGTCATTGGTCCAAAACATAATTAGTGAATTTCGTTAATTAGTCGTTATGTAGTTCAGTTATTTTGTGCAACTATAATGTCCGCCTCTTCGAGTAGACCCGCTCATAAACTAGAAATATGCTATCTGTCACAGGCACCCTTTAAAAATTTTGAAAGCGTTCGTTGAAAAACCCTGTACAAGAAAGTGCACTCAGCGTAGCAAGTTGGGCATCATGCACTTTATGTGTTTTAAATCCTGCTTGACGAATAATGAGAGGGAGAAGGAGTGTGGCGACAGCGCCTGTGCACGTGTCCTGCGCTTCTGTGGTTATAACGGCACGCGCGTCGTAAACGTTCCGCCGCGGCTGTAGCGGCGGTTGCGGCAGATGCAAGGGATGTGCGGTGACCGTGGTGGCGCTTGTGTCGACGTAGTGTGGTGCCGTATGAAAAAACAAATGTATGATTTCATAACGTACGCAGCCCATGTATGTAGCCTAAACGGCTTCGCTGGTAATCTGGCCCCATATGAATGTTGCGGGCCCACGAACATTTTTTTCCTTTTCGTATTTTTCTCCGCCACAAACTTACAGCGGCCTTTTTCTTCTTCTTCTTTCTGGGGTTTTGCGTGCCAAAACCAGTTCTGATTATGAGGCACGCCGTAGTGGAGGGCTCCGAATTTTGACGACCTGGGGGTTACAGCGGTCTTTTTGCGTTATCGAACAAGCACGGTTGCAGGCAGATTGCTCTCATGCATTGCTCCCTTTGCAAACCAGGTGTGGGCGTTCAGAAAATGAGCGTCTGTTGAATTGACGTGCATTATCTGCAGCTGCTTGCTTTATGACTTAAAACTAAATAGGTAGGGCGACTGATAGTTAGGGGAGGGGGGTAGTTATGTTTGCCGGCATTCATTCTTGTTGTGACGTAGCAACGGCAGTGGCAATTGGTAATAGTGGTAGTATCGTGTGCAGAATAGCCATAGTAGGGGATGGAACACTGTTGCTTGCGCTGTGGCCCGGGAAGCCACCAATCATTGGCCATTAGGTTACACCGCAGTGCACTGTGCCTCCGAAAGATGCTGCTGCTCCTGATGCTGCTTCTCGCCGTCAACCGGTTTGCCTTGCAGGAACCACGTGAATGAGAAAGGTATGCAGATTGTTTGATATACGCGCTTGAGTGCAGTTATATGTATATTTTTGAAATCTGAGATAGACTGAGTGATTATTGCAAATTGCCGGTTAGCGCATTCTTGCCACATCAGCAGGATTACTCGAAAAGGCTGACTTTTCTTGAGCTACAGATCGCCAGAGTGATGTTCTTCATAAGTCATAAAATTTCACTAATTGCCTTTATACTTTCCCGTTTCATGACGCTTTTCAATTTTCGGAATTGAAGTCAAGCATTAATTAGATGAAGTCAGATCGATTTAACCCAAAAAGAAAATGTGGTCCGCGCCATTTTCCTCAAGATCTGTGGGAAACTGCACTGTACAGTTCCAGTGAACACTTATCCGAACAGCATAAAGTTGAACGTAGGAACTCTTTATAATACCATGTCTCACAAACGACGTGCTCAGGAACGGCCAGGCATTCGATGACCCTTGAGATGGCGCCGTATAGGCGGCGTCCTCCCTGCGTTGTCGAGCATGCTCCACTTCGTATACGGGAGAACCATCTCGTCCTAGTCGTCTAAGTCGACCTTTTACTGCTGAACACGAGGTCGTGGGTTCGATGCACGCGTTAGAGGGCCACACTTGGTCACGCCTGCGCTGCGGCATGTCTCAAAGCCAGAACGTGGCATTGAAACGTTAGATCAATCAATATAAATTCAACCAATGCATTTTCAATCAAATCAAAGCCGAGCGATCAAATTGTGTGTGGTTCACGGGGACAATGCACGTCGTTTTTGCCTGAAATTTGATCGTTCATCCTTAAGGTGCGTTTTTTTGTTTTGTTTACACGTGGTTACAAACAAAACTCAGCGCTAACACAAAGGACGTTAACAAAAGGAATCCAATCCAACAAGCCCATTTTGCAGTACTAATTTATTTACACAACCTTCGCTACTAAGGACCGGGACTTGCATAAAGCCGACAACTCGGTGTTGCAGCCAGACAGTGCTGGTTTGCTGGCCATACAATCCGCCATCAGAGAAGCCCTTGCTTAGCTACCATTCGGGACACTCGTAGGTCGTACAAAGCCGCATAGCTTTTTCATGTGTGCGAGCGGCCTTAACTAAGTCTTGTCCGGAAAAAATAAAGAAGGGGAGCTGAATTCAGCCAACAAGTTATCAGGCTAAAGGATGCAGGATATGAAAAACATGTGTTCTGTAGATCAGCCTATAAGTTTATTCGTTATGTGCACAATGGCTTTCAGAAGGAGCTTAATAGAAAAGAGAATGACAGCAGAAAAATTCTCAATACCATATGCGCACAAGATTGCGCTTAACCTAAAAAGGTAAGTAGAAGGTATGGTCTACAAGTAGTTTTTTCAGCAGCTAACAAACTCGGTAATATATGTGCCAGGACTGGATCGTAGATTTTCAACAAAAATAACAGTAAATAGACATAGGTGCAGGGTTAAGCATATGAAAGTATTTCTCAAGTGCAGCAAGGGCAGATCGTCCGTTCTGTACTGTTTGCCCCTATCTTGTAGAAAAGCATGCTTTGGCAAAACGGGTCGGTGTGTGAACACAAGACCTTCTGGAACACAAAAGGTCACTGGGGGGAAACATGCATTCCAACATTAAAGGGCATTGTCCACAACATGGGTGCTTGCCGCTTTTCAATGACACTGGAGTTCTTTCGCACCATAGCGATCAGTTGGCCAGGAAAATAGAAGCTTTTCACATTTACGAGAGAGAGAGAAAAGAGGGTCGTATCAGTCAAATCATCTGTTCTTCTAAGCCATCGTGAGGTCGCCTTTTTGGAAGGACGCTGTAAAAAGTTTGTAATAATAAATTTGTTAGGGCTACAATGATTAGGGTATGATTGCACACCGTGTCAGATATGTTGCCTATCTTTGACGCCCGGGTGTGCGCGGGTATGTGATTGATTTTGAGAGGGCTTTTAATCTTGCCTTGCATACGTTTGACGTTTGAGGGTGCGCAGGTACATGAAGATGATGTGTTTGTTCTGAAATATAGTAGTTGCCAGTACAGCGAGTGTCGTGGATTCTTGTCTTTCCGCCTTGTCCTGATCAGTGCGCTGCTTTACCAACACGGTGAGATGATTATCACCAACTCTTCACTTCACTTATTACCTTAAAAAACCCCAATTGGGGGGTATTACATGGGGTGGATACAGGTATAAGTAATCGTATATACAAAAAAAAAGTGGTCGCAGTTTCACCTGAAAGGCGAAGCATCAATTGCGATAGCAAACTTGTAGAGAGCTATACGGAGTAATGATATTAGCTTTATCAGCTGTATAAACTTGGACATGCAGCAGCATCGGCAACACGCAGAACTGTTGTCGACGCCATCGGCGTTTTGCCCGCGTTCGCTCAAAATGCGTGCGGCGTTGGTGAC
>NW_023606428.1:0-34961 GCF_013339745.2 Dermacentor silvarum
TTTCGGGTAACGAGTTCGCAGAACTACAAATGGTTTATCAGAAAGAATTGTGGATCTTTTCTAGGTATGTGTTAACGAAGAAATGCAGCTCATTGCCAGTAACGAGTTGAATAGAACGTGCTTTGGCTCCTAAACGACGAAATCTCGAACTTCTTTGCCTGTAACGAGTAGAATAGCACTGGCTCCAGGTAATTCAATCTGAAATCTGGCGATTTTCGGGTAACGAGTTCGCAGAACTACAAATGGTTTATCAGAAAGAATTGTGGATCTTTTCTAGGTATGTGTTAACGAAGAAATGCAGCTCATTGCCAGTAACGAGTTGAATAGAACGTGCTTTGGCTCCTAAACGACGAAATCTCGAACTTCTTTGCCTGTAACGAGTAGAATAGCACTGGCTCCAGGTAATTCAATCTGAAATCTGGCGATTTTCGGGTAACGAGTTCGCAGAACTACAAATGGTTTATCAGAAAGAATTGTGGATCTTTTCTAGGTATGTGTTAACGAAGAAATGCAGCTCATTGCCAGTAACGAGTTGAATAGAACGTGCTTTGGCTCCTAAACGACGAAATCTCGAACTTCTTTGCCTGTAACGAGTAGAATAGCACTGGCTCCAGGTAATTCAATCTGAAATCTGGCGATTTTCGGGTAACGAGTTCGCAGAACTACAAATGGTTTATCAGAAAGAATTGTGGATCTTTTCTAGGTATGTGTTAACGAAGAAATGCAGCTCATTGCCAGTAACGAGTTGAATAGAACGTGCTTTGGCTCCTAAACGACGAAATCTCGAACTTCTTTGCCTGTAACGAGTAGAATAGCACTGGCTCCAGGTAATTCAATCTGAAATCTGGCGATTTTCGGGTAACGAGTTCGCAGAACTACAAATGGTTTATCAGAAAGAATTGTGGATCTTTTCTAGGTATGTGTTAACGAAGAAATGCAGCTCATTGCCAGTAACGAGTTGAATAGAACGTGCTTTGGCTCCTAAACGACGAAATCTCGAACTTCTTTGCCTGTAACGAGTAGAATAGCACTGGCTCCAGGTAATTCAATCTGAAATCTGGCGATTTTCGGGTAACGAGTTCGCAGAACTACAAATGGTTTATCAGAAAGAATTGTGGATCTTTTCTAGGTATGTGTTAACGAAGAAATGCAGCTCATTGCCAGTAACGAGTTGAATAGAACGTGCTTTGGCTCCTAAACGACGAAATCTCGAACTTCTTTGCCTGTAACGAGTAGAATAGCACTGGCTCCAGGTAATTCAATCTGAAATCTGGCGATTTTCGGGTAACGAGTTCGCAGAACTACAAATGGTTTATCAGAAAGAATTGTGGATCTTTTCTAGGTATGTGTTAACGAAGAAATGCAGCTCATTGCCAGTAACGAGTTGAATAGAACGTGCTTTGGCTCCTAAACGACGAAATCTCGAACTTCTTTGCCTGTAACGAGTAGAATAGCACTGGCTCCAGGTAATTCAATCTGAAATCTGGCGATTTTCGGGTAACGAGTTCGCAGAACTACAAATGGTTTATCAGAAAGAATTGTGGATCTTTTCTAGGTATGTGTTAACGAAGAAATGCAGCTCATTGCCAGTAACGAGTTGAATAGAACGTGCTTTGGCTCCTAAACGACGAAATCTCGAACTTCTTTGCCTGTAACGAGTAGAATAGCACTGGCTCCAGGTAATTCAATCTGAAATCTGGCGATTTTCGGGTAACGAGTTCGCAGAACTACAAATGGTTTATCAGAAAGAATTGTGGATCTTTTCTAGGTATGTGTTAACGAAGAAATGCAGCTCATTGCCAGTAACGAGTTGAATAGAACGTGCTTTGGCTCCTAAACGACGAAATCTCGAACTTCTTTGCCTGTAACGAGTAGAATAGCACTGGCTCCAGGTAATTCAATCTGAAATCTGGCGATTTTCGGGTAACGAGTTCGCAGAACTACAAATGGTTTATCAGAAAGAATTGTGGATCTTTTCTAGGTATGTGTTAACGAAGAAATGCAGCTCATTGCCAGTAACGAGTTGAATAGAACGTGCTTTGGCTCCTAACGACGAAATCTCGAACTTCTTTGCCTGTAACGAGTAGAATAGCACTGGCTCCAGGTAATTCAATCTGAAATCTGGCGATTTTCGGGTAACGAGTTCGCAGAACTACAAATGGTTTATCAGAAAGAATTGTGGATCTTTTCTAGGTATGTGTTAACGAAGAAATGCAGCTCATTGCCAGTAACGAGTTGAATAGAACGTGCTTTGGCTCCTAACGACGAAATCTCGAACTTCTTTGCCTGTAACGAGTAGAATAGCACTGGCTCCAGGTAATTCAATCTGAAATCTGGCGATTTTCGGGTAACGAGTTCGCAGAACTACAAATGGTTTATCAGAAAGAATTGTGGATCTTTTCTAGGTATGTGTTAACGAAGAAATGCAGCTCATTGCCAGTAACGAGTTGAATAGAACGTGCTTTGGCTCCTAAACGACGAAATCTCGAACTTCTTTGCCTGTAACGAGTAGAATAGCACTGGCTCCAGGTAATTCAATCTGAAATCTGGCGATTTTCGGGTAACGAGTTCGCAGAACTACAAATGGTTTATCAGAAAGAATTGTGGATCTTTTCTAGGTATGTGTTAACGAAGAAATGCAGCTCATTGCCAGTAACGAGTTGAATAGAACGTGCTTTGGCTCCTAAACGACGAAATCTCGAACTTCTTTGCCTGTAACGAGTAGAATAGCACTGGCTCCAGGTAATTCAATCTGAAATCTGGCGATTTTCGGGTAACGAGTTCGCAGAACTACAAATGGTTTATCAGAAAGAATTGTGGATCTTTTCTAGGTATGTGTTAACGAAGAAATGCAGCTCATTGCCAGTAACGAGTTGAATAGAACGTGCTTTGGCTCCTAAACGACGAAATCTCGAACTTCTTTGCCTGTAACGAGTAGAATAGCACTGGCTCCAGGTAATTCAATCTGAAATCTGGCGATTTTCGGGTAACGAGTTCGCAGAACTACAAATGGTTTATCAGAAAGAATTGTGGATCTTTTCTAGGTATGTGTTAACGAAGAAATGCAGCTCATTGCCAGTAACGAGTTGAATAGAACGTGCTTTGGCTCCTAAACGACGAAATCTCGAACTTCTTTGCCTGTAACGAGTAGAATAGCACTGGCTCCAGGTAATTCAATCTGAAATCTGGCGATTTTCGGGTAACGAGTTCGCAGAACTACAAATGGTTTATCAGAAAGAATTGTGGATCTTTTCTAGGTATGTGTTAACGAAGAAATGCAGCTCATTGCCAGTAACGAGTTGAATAGAACGTGCTTTGGCTCCTAAACGACGAAATCTCGAACTTCTTTGCCTGTAACGAGTAGAATAGCACTGGCTCCAGGTAATTCAATCTGAAATCTGGCGATTTTCGGGTAACGAGTTCGCAGAACTACAAATGGTTTATCAGAAAGAATTGTGGATCTTTTCTAGGTATGTGTTAACGAAGAAATGCAGCTCATTGCCAGTAACGAGTTGAATAGAACGTGCTTTGGCTCCTAAACGACGAAATCTCGAACTTCTTTGCCTGTAACGAGTAGAATAGCACTGGCTCCAGGTAATTCAATCTGAAATCTGGCGATTTTCGGGTAACGAGTTCGCAGAACTACAAATGGTTTATCAGAAAGAATTGTGGATCTTTTCTAGGTATGTGTTAACGAAGAAATGCAGCTCATTGCCAGTAACGAGTTGAATAGAACGTGCTTTGGCTCCTAAACGACGAAATCTCGAACTTCTTTGCCTGTAACGAGTAGAATAGCACTGGCTCCAGGTAATTCAATCTGAAATCTGGCGATTTTCGGGTAACGAGTTCGCAGAACTACAAATGGTTTATCAGAAAGAATTGTGGATCTTTTCTAGGTATGTGTTAACGAAGAAATGCAGCTCATTGCCAGTAACGAGTTGAATAGAACGTGCTTTGGCTCCTAAACGACGAAATCTCGAACTTCTTTGCCTGTAACGAGTAGAATAGCACTGGCTCCAGGTAATTCAATCTGAAATCTGGCGATTTTCGGGTAACGAGTTCGCAGAACTACAAATGGTTTATCAGAAAGAATTGTGGATCTTTTCTAGGTATGTGTTAACGAAGAAATGCAGCTCATTGCCAGTAACGAGTTGAATAGAACGTGCTTTGGCTCCTAAACGACGAAATCTCGAACTTCTTTGCCTGTAACGAGTAGAATAGCACTGGCTCCAGGTAATTCAATCTGAAATCTGGCGATTTTCGGGTAACGAGTTCGCAGAACTACAAATGGTTTATCAGAAAGAATTGTGGATCTTTTCTAGGTATGTGTTAACGAAGAAATGCAGCTCATTGCCAGTAACGAGTTGAATAGAACGTGCTTTGGCTCCTAACGACATCTCGAACTTCTTTGCCTGTAACGAGTAGAATAGCACTGGCTCCAGGTAATTCAATCTGAAATCTGGCGATTTTCGGGTAACGAGTTCGCAGAACTACAAATGGTTTATCAGAAAGAATTGTGGATCTTTTCTAGGTATGTGTTAACGAAGAAATGCAGCTCATTGCCAGTAACGAGTTGAATAGAACGTGCTTTGACTCCTAACCGACGAAATCTCGAACTTCTTTGCCTGTAACGAGTAGAACAGCACTGGCTTCAGGTAATTCAATCTGAAATCTGGCGATTTTCGGGTAACGAGTTCGCAAACTACAAATGGTTTATCAGAAAGAATTGTGGATCTTTTCTAGGTATGTGTTAACGAAGAAATGCAGCTCATTGCCAGTAACGAGTTGAATAGAACGTTGTGATGATTATGTTGTGGGCCCAGGTCAGCCAGACGCACAAGAAAGCAACCAGAGACACAAAGAGACGTATTTATGACACGAACGGCACGTGGGACGAATACATGAACATGAACTATACAGATAACTGGGTTAACTGTCACTGGCGAGCACTCACAGTTCTAATCAGGAGTCCGGCCTTGTGGTGACGGCTCGGCGGACTTGCTCTGAAGGCGGTGAGTACTGGCGGCGGTTGAAGCTCAGGATGGCTCCAGGACGTAGCCTGGTTCCGGAGCGTTAGCTCTGGGTCATAGCCCGAGCTCTGCACCGTAGCGGTGGGATGAGAGCCGGGGCGAAGCCCAGCACAGCAGTGGGTGAAAGCCGGGGCGGCGCCCGGTTCGGAGAACAGGACCAGGGCTCTGGGTCGTAGCCCGAGCCTGGAAGCACGGCCGCGGTCGTGCGAGCGGGGACGAGGCCCAGCTCCGCAGGACCCGCGTCGATGGTAGAAGCCGGGGCGGCGCCCGGTTTGCGGAACAGGACCAGGGCTCTGGGTCGTGGCCCGAGCCCGGCAACACGGCAGCGGTCGTGCGAGCGGGGACGAGGCCCAGCTCAGCAGGACCCGCGACGATGGTAGAAGCCGGGGCGGCACCCGGTTCGCAGTGCAGGACCGGGATGCCGGGACGTGGGCCGGCGTTCGGTCCGCCCCATCTCGCTGCACAGCCCGTTCTGTCAGCCTCGCTGCCCCGTCGTTCTAGATGGTCTCTCCCGGCACGCGCACCATCCACGCGCACCAGCGACGCTCACTCCCGCGCTTTTCGGCCCCGCACGCCGAGCACAAGCACGGAAAAGCCCGCGCATTTCAAATATCGGTTCCGCACACCGATCACAAATATTAAGTTGTCGTCCTCCTACCACACTTTCCCCCTGTTCAAGAACGACGCGGTGGTGAGGTAGGACGCGTCGACTAAATTTGAGTAACACACAACACAGAGTGCGCAGTTCGTCCGTTCGTCAGCTAGTTCTTTCTTGTGGTCCGGTAATTTCACTTCACACCACATAGTGCACTGCACTCAACTGTTAGAAATGTTCACTAGTTCATTGTCCCAAGCTCTCCATCTATACACTTGTTCACAACACACATTTGTAACTGACATTCCAATTGTCCGAGGCCATTCCTAAATATTATTCCTTTTTATCCTACCCGTTGCATAT
Source organism: Dermacentor silvarum (assembly GCF_013339745.2). Classification (NCBI taxonomy): domain Eukaryota; kingdom Metazoa; phylum Arthropoda; class Arachnida; order Ixodida; family Ixodidae; genus Dermacentor; species Dermacentor silvarum. Next base: position 5,989 of record NW_023606428.1, read on the forward strand.
GCCTTTTTTTTAGCCTTTTCCGGAACTCCCATGCTTGTCTACTTTCTTTCTGATGCCTTCTCGCTCCTACGTCTGCGGATTTCCTGTACCACTCTGAATGGCCCTGGTTAAACACCGACGTCATTTTCTGCCTCATCGAACAGCACTTCGTATTCAGCACACGCGTTTTCTTACGCCGTCTTGCTTTTAACCTCCTGTACAAGTTCTTGCCACCCTTACACGTTGCCTTACGTCTGGGCCAATTCGGGTATCTGCCGGCTTTCTCGTTGCTCTGTTTCTCGGAATCTAATTGTCTCGTTATGTCTGGTGCCTGGCGATCCCTGAACTCATTTTCGATTACCGATTCACCATCGTTGTGAGGTGAATCTACTTTTTTCTCTGCTGTCATCTGCTCCTCGTTTATGCAAACCTCTACTGGGATGTCAGCCATCCTCTTAACCTGCTCAGTCTGCATCAAGGGCTCCTCAATGGTGAGCTTCACCTCTACGCTGTCACGGCCGCTATCTAATCTGCCAACTTCTTCTGGCATCTTTCTTATGTCATGCAGTTCTTCTCGCAGCATCTTGAGTTCTTTCTCTTGGGGCTGCTTCCTCTCTTCGTAATATTGCTTAGCTGCAGCAGGTTCCGCTAATCGAACAGCCTCGACGCGTATCCTTTCTTCCTCAATTAGTTTGAGGTTGCTCACTGGTAGTCCACTATATCGCACGTTCAAACTGGTTGTCTGTTCTTAAAGCTTGAGCTTCAGCAGTAAAACGCGTTCCTCGGCTTGTAGCCGTTTTTCTTCTAGCTCAAAGTACACGCGCTGATCTTCACGAGCTTGGGCGCGAAGTTCCCTTTCTGTCGCGCGTTGCGCGTCAATCCACTCGCGAAGAGCGGCGCCAGCTAAGCCCATGTCTTTGCCGATCGCGTACAGTCTCTCAATATCCATGGTTTTCCTCCCGTGCGTCTAGCTGTCGGCAAGATGTTAAAGCCGATCCTGGCAGGCTCGCCAAAATTGTGATGATTATGTTGTGGGCCCAGGTCAGCCAGACGCACAAGAAAGCAACCAGAGACACAAAGAGACGTATTTATGACACGAACGGCACGTGGGTCGAATACATGAACATGAACTATAAAGATAACTGGGTTAACTGTCACTGGCGAGCACTCACAGTTCTAATCAGGAGTCCGGCCTTGTGGCGACGGCTCGGCGGACTTGCTCTGAAGGCGGTGAGTACTGGCGGCGGTTGAAGCTCAGGATGGCTCCAGGACGTAGCCTGGTTCCGGAGCGTTAGCTCTGGGTCATAGCCCGAGCTCTGCACCGTAGCGGTGGGATGAGAGCCGGGACGAAGCCCAGCACAGCAGTGGGTGAAAGCCGGGGCGGCGCCCGGTTCGGAGAACAGGACCAGGGCTCTGGGTCGTAGCCCGAGCCTGGAAGCACGGCCGCGGTCGTGCGAGCGGGGACGAGGCCCAGCTCCGCAGGACCCGCGTCGATGGTAGAAGCCGGGGCGTCGCCCGGTTTGCGGAACAGGACCAGGGCTCTGGGTCGTGGCCCGAGCCCGGCAACACGGCAGCGGTCGTGCGAGCGGGGACGAGGCCCAGCTCCGCAGGACCCGCGTCGATGGTAGAAGCCGGGGCGGCACCCGGTTCGCAGTGCAGGACCGGGATGCCGGGACGCGGGCCGGCGTTCGGTCCGCTCCATCTCGCTGCACAGCCTGTTCGGTCAGCCTGGCTGCCCCGTCGTTCTAGATGGTCTCTCCCGGCACGCGCACCGTCCACGCGCACCAGCGACGCTTACTCCCGCGCTTTTCGGCCCCGCACGCCGAGCACAAGCACGGAAAAGCCTGCGCATTTCAAATATCGGTTCCGCACACCGATCACAAATATTAAGTTGTCGTCCTCCTACCACAAACGTGCTTTGGCTCCTAAACGACGAAATCTCGAACTTCTTCGCCTCTAACGAGTAGAATAGCACTTGCTCCAGGTAATTCAATCTGAAATCTGGCGATTTTCGGGTAACGAGTTCGCAGAACTACAAATGGTTTATCAGAAAGAATTGTGGATCTTTTCTAGGTATGTGTTAACAAAGAAATGCAGCTCATTGCCAGTAACGAGTTGAATAGAACGGCGCTTCACTGTCTCTTCTCTTCTGTCCCTTTTCACAAAATGCATTTCGCGCCACAGACAAGTTCTCCTAGGAAATAGAACGTGCTTTCGCTCCTAAACGACGAAATCTCGAACTTCTTTGCCTGTAACGAGTAGAATAGCACTAGCTCCAGGTAAATAAATCTGAAATCTGGCTATTTTCGGGTAACGAGTTCGCAGAACTACAAATGGTTTATCAGAAAGAAGTGTGGATCTTTTCTAGGTATGTGTTAACGAAGAAATGCAGCTCATTGCCAGTAACGAGTTGAATAGAACGTGCTTTGGCTCCTGAACGACGAAATCTCGAACTTCTTTGCTTGTAACGAGTAGAATAGCACTGGCTCCAGGTAATTCAACCTGAAATCTGGCGATTTTCGGGTAACGAGTTCGCAGAACTACAAATGGTTTATCAGAAAGAATTGTGGATCTTTTCTAGGTATGTGTTAACGAAGAAATGCAGCTCATTGCCAGTAACGAGTTCAATAGAACGTGCTTTCGCTCCTAAACGACGAAATCTTGAACTTCTTTGCCTGTAACGAGTAGAATAGCACTGGCTCCAGGTAATTCAACCTGAAATCTGGCGATTTTCGGGTAACGAGTTCGCAGAACTACAAATGGTTTATCAGAAAGAATTGTGGATCTTTTCTAGGTATGTGTTAACGAAGAAATGCAGCTCATTGCCAGTAACGAGTTGAATAGAACGTGCTTTGGCTCCTGAACGACGAAATCTCGAACTTCTTTGCTTGTAACGAGTAGAATAGCACTGGCTCCAGGTAATTCAACCTGAAATCTGGCGATTTTCGGGTAACGAGTTCGCAGAACTACAAATGGTTTATCAGAAAGAATTGTGGATCTTTTCTAGGTATGTGTTAACAAAGAAATGCAGCTCATTGCCAGTAACGAGTTGAATAGAACGTGCTTTGGCTCCTAAACGACGAAATCTCAAACTTCTTTGCCTGTAACGAGTAGAATAGCACTGGCTCTAGGTAATTCAACCTGAAATCTGGCGATTTTCGGGTAACGAGTTCGCAGAACTACAAATGGTTTATCAGAAAGAATTGTGGATCTTTTCTAGGTATGTGTTAACGAAGAAATGCAGCTCATCTCCAGTAACGAGTTGAATAGAACGTGCTTTGGCTCCTAAACAACGAAATCTCAAACTTCTTTGCCTGTAACGAGTAGAATAGCACTGGCTCCAGGTAATTCAATCTGAAATCTGGCGATTTTCGGGTAACGAGCTCGCAGAACTACAAGTGGTTTATCAGAAAGAAGTGTGGATCTTTTCTAGGTATGTGTTAACGAAGAAATGCAGCTCATTGCCAGTAATTTCAGATTGAATTCGCATAAACAATCATAAACATAAACAATCCTTATCCATATCCTTATGTTATCCTTATGCAATCTTTATGTTATCCTTATGCTTATGCAATCAATCATGCATAAACAATCCTTAGACACATATAGAGAAACTACGGTTTGCCTGAGAGCCACTAGAAACGCTTCTGGTCTAGTTCAAAAGAAAATTAAGAAGTAGAATTCTTCAACGCGCAATTGGAGTTTCTGCGTGAACCATCCCTACCCACATATAGAGAAACTACGGTTGCGTGAAAGCCACTGAAAACACTTGTGGCCTAGTTCGAAAGTAAATTACGAAGTGACATTCTTTACCGCTCAATTGGACTGATTATATAAACAATCCCTAGACACATATAGAGAAACTACGGGTGCACGACAGCCGCAAGAAACGCTTCTGGTATAGTTCAAAAGTAAATTACGCAGTGGCATTCTTCAACGCGCAAATGGAGTGACTACGCGAACAATCCCTATACCCATATGGAGAAAATACGGTTGCGTGAGAGCCACTAGAAACGCTAGTGGCTCTCACGTGGTCTAATTCAAAAGTAAATTACGAAGTGACATTCTTCAACGCGAAATCGGACCGGTTGTATAAACAATCCCTATACAGAGAAACTACGGGTGCGTGACAGCCACTATAAACGCTTCTGGTATTGTTCAAAAGTAAATTACGAAGTGAAATTGTTCAACGGGCAATTGGACTGCCTGTATAAACAATCCCTAGACACAATAGAGAAACTACGGTTGCGTGAGAGCCACTAGAAACGCTCCTGGTCTAGTTGAAAAGTAAATTACGAAGTCAACATCTTCAACGCACAATTGGACTGGATGCATAAACAATCCCTAGACACATATAGAGAAACTACGGTTGCGTGAGAGCCACTGGAAACGCTTCTGGTCTAGTTCAAAAGTAAATTACGAAGTGACATGCTTCAACGCGCAATTGGACTGACTGCATAAACGATCCTTAGACACATATAGTGAAACTACGGTTGCGTGAGAGCCACAGGAAACGCTTCTGGTCTAGTTCAAAAGTAAATTACGAAGTGAAATTCTTCAACGGGCAAATGGAATGACTGATGAACAATCCCTAGACAGATAAACTACGGTTGCGTGAGAGCTACTAGAAACGCTTCTGGCGCAGTTCCAAGTTAAATTACGAAGTTGAATTCTTCAACGCGCAATTTGAGTGACTGCGTCAACCATCTCTAGACACATATAGAGAAACTACGGTTGCGTGAGAGCCACTGGAACGCTTCTGGTCTAGTTCAGAAGTAAATTACGAAGTGACAGTCTTCAACGCGAAATTGTAGTGACTGTATAAACAATCCCTAGACACAATAGAGAAACTACGGGTGCGTGACAGCCACTATAGACGCTTCTGGTATTGTTCAAAAGTAAATTACGAAGTGAAATTCTTCAACGCGCAATTGGACTGGATGCATAAACAATCCCCGCAGGGGCGTCTGCGCAAGCTGGCGTTTGGTGAGTTGCGCCACCACGTACCCGAGCACATGGGGGTTGGACCCTCCCGCGTGTAGCCGTGCGCGGCTTAGCCGTGTCTGGGGAAAGGGGGATCCTGGGGGTTGAGCCGATTCCGGGTGTTTTGGACCTTTAAGGGTCCCCGGTGGAGGCAACACACCTCTTCGGCCTCTGCTTCACACAGACGGCACCCCTGGGCTGACCCACCCAGGGGAAATCGGCAGTTGTCTTATCCTGTCCTCCTCTTAAATCTTCGTCTTTCTCTCTCACTTTCAATCTATCCTGTCTTCTTTTCACTTCCTTTTACTTCCGTTTTCCCAGGCAGCTAGGGTTAACCTTGTGTGGGTAGCCAACCTTGGATATTCCATATTTGGTTATAGTAGTGGCGTACAGCTGGCGTTTGCAGGACCAATCTTTTCCAGGTATTGCAGCGTCCCCTAGTTGGGCTCCATGGTGGGTGGCTGGCGCTGCTGCCGAACATTCACCTATACTTATGGCAAGTTCTTTCCCCCCACTCACTGATCGCCGTCTGAAACGAGGGCGCACCGAAGATGTTTTCCAGTTTTTTGGACGTCAAACACAGAACTTTCCCCGATTTCATGTGATCCACTCAGAAAAAACAGGCAAATCAGTACGAACAATCTCACCTTTCCTTGTGTCAAAGACTCTGACTGATATTTTTGGACCAGGCTATAAAGCATCCAGGATGGCAAGCGGGGATCTCCTCTTGGAGCTCCGTGATATGAAACAATACGAGAAACTACCCGACCTAGTGGCATTTGGAGAAGCTCAATTAACAGTAACCCCGCACCGTACCATGAATACCACCCGTGGCGTTGTATCAGATGATGATTTGTTGCAGCTGAGTGAAGCTGAACTCCTGGAGGGCTTCAGTGACCAGAACGTAATCAATGTTAAACGGATCAAGATGAGGCGCGACGGCAAGGAAATCCAGACCAAGCATCTGATACTTACTTTTAACTCGAGTGTGCTGCCCGAAACCATCGAGGCCGGATACATCAAGCTTCGTGTTAGGCCATACGTGCCAAATCCTCTACGATGTTTCAAATGCCAGCGGTTCGGCCATAGTTCACAGAACTGTCGAGGCCGCCAAACTTGTGCAAAATGCAGTGCTTCTGAACACTCCTCCGAGTCTTGTGAAAGCTCTCTACATTGTGTTAACTGTGATGGGGAGCACGCCGCCTACTCGCGGTCGTGCCCAACCTGGAAAAAAGAAAAGGAAATAGTAACTATTCAAGTAAAGGAAAACATAACTTTCAAGGAGGCACGCAGGCGGGTATTGCACCTGCCAAAAACCAGCTTTGCCGAAGTGGCGCGTCAGGGGGCAGCGCCACAACGGCTCCCGGCGGCTGTCTGGCACACGCGTAGTGGGCCGGCGGTGACGCCATCCGCCCCCTCGGCGGCTGCAGCTAGCGCTGCTCCGCAATCTCAGAACAAGGTGCCATCGACCTCCGAGCTGGTGGCCTCCACGGTCTCGTCCCTCGAGACGAGGCCTTCACGTCAAACTAACCGCTCGCAAGAGCGCGTGTCCAGCGCCTCGCAAGAGGAGATGGACACAACACCAAGCGTGAGGGCGCAGCCAGCGCCTAAGGAGCGGCGCGATTCCATCGACCGCTCTAAAAAAGAAAAATCTCGTGTCACGGCTCCTGGAAAGGGCCCGTGAGCTAACTTTGTATTCTTGAACGCACAGCACAAAAACACATTCAAAATGGACACACAAATTTTACAGTGGAATGTGAGAGGACTTCTCCACAACCTCGACGATATTAGGGAACTCCTTAAAAAATATAACCCAAAAGTGCTGTGTGTTCAGGAAACACATCTAAAACCCACACAAACAAACTTCCTCAGACAATATGCTATCTTCCGTAAAGACCGTGACGTTGCTGTTGCCTCCTCTGGAGGTGTAGCAATAATTGTGGATAAATCTGTTGCTTGCCAGAATCTCTCTCTTCAGACACCACTTGAGGCGGTGTCTGTGCGAGCGATACTCTTCAACAAGTTGGTAACCATCTGTTCTATCTACTTACCGCCAGACTACAAACTCAGCAAAACGGAATTTTATATGCTAACTGACCAGCTCCCGGAACCATACATTATTGCCGGTGATTTTAATGCTCACAGCACTTGGTGTGGCGACTCCTGGTGTGACGCCAGGGGTCGGCTTATAGAGAACTTTCTAATAACCGCTGGTGCATGTCTGTTTAACAAAAAAGAGCCCACATATTACAACATCTACCATAATTCATTTTCTTCCATAGATTTAGCGATTGGCTCTGCTACACTTCTTCCCTATATGGAATGGAATGTCGTTAAAAATCCATTCGGGAGCGACCACTTTCCTGTGACACTGACTCTGATAGAGGAGCATGACAGTCCTCCCCACGCCCCCCGTTGGAAAATAAAATCAGCTGACTGGAAAGGTTTTAAAGAGTCAACCTACTCATCACCAGATTTTATCAACGATTTTAGTATTGACGACGCAGTAGCATATTTTACTAGTTTTATACTCCACGCAGCTGAAAAATTCATTCCACAAACAAAAGGCCTCTCATGTAAAAGACGGGTTCCCTGGTGGAATGACGAGTGCAGGCTGGCACGAAAGAAACAGAACAAAGCCTGGGGCGCACTGCGTCGCTCCCCGACTGCGGAAAATCTTATGGAATTCAAACTCGCAAAAACCCAGGGACGGCGTACGCGGCGACAGGCAAGGAGGACTAGCTGGGAGAGGTTTCTCTCTAGTATAACATCCTATACCCAAGAGAGTAAAGTATGGAATGGCCTAAGAAAGCTAAAGGGGCAGCAAATCCACCCATTACCTTTAGTTAACGACCATAGGAATACCTTGGAAGACCAGGCCAACGCTCTGGGCGAACACTTCGAACGTGTATCAAGCTCCATACATTACTCAAAATCATTCCTTAAATATAAACGAATAGCAGAACTTAAGTCACTGGATCGCAAATGCAGACCTAATGAACAATACAACCGTCCATTTAATATAGCCGAGCTGAGAGCTGCCTTGAGCGTATGCAGCAGCTCCGCACCGGGACCTGACAGAATCATGTATGACATGATTAAAAACTTACACACTGACACACAGATGACACTTCTGGGACTTTTCAACTCTATCTGGGCTGCCGGATACCTGCCTTCCTCATGGAAGGAAGCTATTGTTATTCCAGTTTTGAAGCTGGGCAAAGACCCTTCCTCGGCGGCAAGTTACCGCCCGATAGCTCTCACAAGTTGCCTGTGCAAGCTATTTGAAAAAATGGTTAATCGACGACTCATACATTTCCTTGAACTGAACAATATGCTTGATCCCTATCAGTGTGGCTTTGGAGAAAGGCGGTCCACAACTGACCATCTTGTGCGGATTGAAGGACATATACGTGACGCATTTGTACATAAACAGTTTTTCTTGTCGATATTCCTCGATATGGAAAAGGCGTACGACACAACTTGGCGTTACGGAATTTTGCGAGACTTGTCGGGAATGGGCATCCGTGGAAATATGCTGAACGTAATAGAAAGCTATTTGTCTAACCGTACCTTCCGTGTGAAAATCAGCAACGTATTGTCGCGTCAATTTATACAGGACACTGGTGTACCCCAAGGAGGTGTGCTCAGCTGCACACTGTTTATCGTGAAGATGAACACGCTTCGTGCTTCATTACCGCCAGCTATTTTTTATTCCGTCTACGTAGACGACATACAAATAGGTTACAAATCCTGCAACCTTACAGTGTGTGAGAGACAGGTACAACAGGGCTTGAACAAAGTGTCCAAATGGGCAGACGAAAACGGATTCAAAGTGAACCCCCACAAAAGTTCTTGCGTTCTTTTCACCAGGAAGAAAGGGCTTCTTCCAGATCCCACTATCGAAATGTATGGACAACAAATACCTGTCAACAAAGAGCACAAGTTCCTAGGCATCATACTTGATTATAAACTTACTTTCATTCCGCATATAAAATATCTCAAGGTGAAATGTCTAAAAACAATGAACTTACTGAAAATTTTGTCTCACACATCCTGGGGTAGCGACAGGAAGTGTTTACTGAATCTTTACAAAAGTCTCATTTCATCTCGATTGGATTATGGTAGCGTGGTATATCACTCTGCCACCCCTAGTGCGCTGAAGATGCTGGATCCCGTCCACCATCTAGGTATCCGCCTGGCCACTGGAGCTTTCAGAACAAGCCCCATTGAAAGTCTATACGTCGAATCAAATGAGTGGTCACTCCACCTGCAGAGAACATTCACCAGCCTCACATATTTCCTTAAAGTTCACTCTTATCAGCAGCATCCGTGTTTTAATACCGTTAACGATATGACGTGTGCTACACTTTTTCGGAATCGTCCCTCTGTAAGACAGCCTTTCTCTCTGCGTGTCAGGGAGCTTAGCGAAGAAATGGACATCCCACTCCTCGAACATCGCTTAATGCCTTCAGCCAAGCTGTTACCACCTTGGGAGTGGCAGGTAGTAGAATGTGATATATCCTTTGTAGAAGTTACAAAGCACGCTTCAGAGGTCGAAATCCGAATGCATTTCCTAGAATTACAGTCCAAGTACTCGTGCACAGTATTTTACACGGACGCTTCTAAATCATATGCCGGAGTATCTTATGCAGCCGTCGGTCCGTCCTTCTCGGAATCTGGCGTACTCCACCCAGAAACAAGTATCTTTACGGCTGAGGCCTACGCAATATTGTCAGCCGTAAAGCATATAAAGAAATCAAAACATCAAAAAACTATTATATTTACAGACTCCCAAAGCGTCGTAAAAGCCCTGAATTCACCCTGTAAACAGAAAAACCCTGTCCTCATTGAGCTCTATTCTGTTCTTTGTAGAGCATACGCAACTAACCAGCATGTGATTATATGCTGGGTGCCTGGGCATAGAGGCATCGAGGGCAATGTTCTTGCCGACCAAATGGCCACATCAGTCACATCACCCGCTAATAACCCTACAGCTGCTGTTCCTGCAACAGATTTGAAACCTTTCTTGCGAAAGAAACTGCGAAGCCACTGGCAACGCTTGTGGGACGCAGAAACAAATAATAAGCTTCATTTGATTAAGCCACAGTTAGGTTACTGGCCCTCCGTAACAAAAACCCGGCGAACTGATATCCTATTCTGTCGTCTGAGAATAGGACACACGTACGGCACCCACAATTTTCTATTGAATGGTAATGATACTCCAACCTGTGGTAGATGTGGCGAGAGGCTCACCGTCCTCCACGTCCTCCTGGAGTGTCGGGAAGCCGAAAGAGAAAGAAAGAAACACTTTCCTCTAGCATATCGCTACTGTCTCCCTCTACATCCCGCTATGTTCCTTGGTAAAGAACCGCTCTTTAACACCTCAGCAGTCCTCGCATTCTTGAATGATGTTGTGCTACATGTTATTAGGCCAATAAGTTCGTAGCGCATCCTCTCTTCAGAGGATGTTGCTGTGATAGTTCTTTATAGCACATGTCTCCAGGCCTTTGTGTTTCAAGGGCTCTGTTTTAGGCACTTGTGCTTCTGGCCGATTCTTGCGTCTATGATATTTTGTCTTATCACTATTTTGCCATGCATTGTTCATGTCTATAGTACACATCATTAGTCATTGCCATAATCTTATTACGTATAGATTTTACGCACTTTACAGCGACTGTTTTTAGGCCCTTTTACAGCCATGCCACATCTCTTCATGTAATTGACTATTCATATATCATTAACAAGTCATTACCATCGTCTTGGCGCTCTTTGGCCATAACTGGCCCTTGCGCCAACAAACCACAATAATCAATCAATGCATAAACAATCCCTAGACCATAGAGGGCTCTAGAAACGCTTCTGGTCTAGTTCAAAAGTAAATTACGAAGTGACATTCTTCAACGCGAAATTGGACTGACTGTAAAACAATCCATAGACACAATAGAGGAACAACAGGTGCGTGAAAGCCACTTCAAACACTTCTGCTCTAGTTCAAAAGTAAATCTAGTGGCTCTCACGCAACCGTAGTTTCTCTATATGTGTCTAGAGGTTGTTCATGCAGTCATTCCATTTGCCCGTTGAAAAATTTCACTTGGTAATTTACTTTTGAACTAGACCAGAAGCGTTGCTAGTGGCTCTCACGCACCCGTAGTTTCTCTATATGTCTCTATGGATGGTTTATGCAGTCAATCCAACTGCACGTTGAAAAATGTCGCTTCGTAAATTACTTTTGAACAAGACCAGAAGTGCGTCTAGTCGCTGTCACACAGCCGTTGTTTCTCTATTGTGTCTAGGGATTCTTTATACAGTCAGTCCAATTTCGCGTTGAAGAATGTCACTTCGTAATTTACTTTTGAACTAGACCAGAAGCGTTTCCAGTGGCTCTCACGCAACCGTAGTTTCTCAATATGTGTCTAGGGATTGTTTATGCATCCAGTCCAATTGCGCGTTGAAGAATTTCACTTCGTAATTTAATTTTGAACTAGACCAGAAGCGTTTCTAGTGGCTCTCACGCAACCGTAGTTGATGTGTCTAGGGATTGTTCATGCGGTCATTCCAAATGCGCGTTGAAGAATGTCACTTCGTAATTTACTTTTGAACTAGAGCAGAAGTGTTTGAATTAGCTTTGACGCACCCGTAGTTTCTCTATTGTGTCTAGGAATTGTTTATACAGTCAGTCCAATTTTGCTTTGAAGAATGTCACTTCGTAATTTACTTTTGAACTAGACCAGAAGTGTTTTCAGTGGCTATCACGCAACCGTAGTTTCTCTATATGTGTGTAGGGATGGTTCACGCAGAAACTCCAATTGCGCGTTGAAGAATTCTACTTCGTAATTTTCTTTTGAACTAGACCAGAAGCGTTTCTAGTGGCTCTCAGGCAAACCGTAGTTTCTCTATATGTGTCTAAGGATTGTTTATGCAGTAAGTCCAATTTCGGGAAGAATGTCATCTACTACCTCTTCGTGGTGCCCTCAGCATTGCGTCCAGAGGTTCTGCAAGCTCTCCATGACGACCCAACGGCTGGACATCTCGGTTTTTCACGCACTCTCGCGAGGATACAAGAAAAATACTACTGGCCTCGCCTCTCTGCCGACGTCGCCCATTACGTAAGGACATGCCGAGACTGTCAGCGACGCAAAACACCGCCGACAAAGCCAGCCGCACTTCAACTGCCAATTGAGCCACCTCGCTGACCGTTCCAGCAGATCTAGATGGACTTACTGGGGCCTTTTCCGACGTCGACGTCCGGGAATAAATGGATTGTCGTCGCTACGGACTACCTCACCCGCTACGCCGAAACAAAAGCCTTGCCCAAAGGCAGTGCCGCCGAGGTAGCCCGATTCTTCGTTGAGAACATCCTCCTGCGTCACGGTGCCCCAGAAGTCCTCATCACCGACAGAGGCACGGCCTTTACGGCAGAGCTAACTCAAGCCATCCTGAGGTACAGCCAGACAAGCCATCGCCGCACCACCGCCTACCACCCACAGACGAATGGCCTCACCGTGCGCCTAAATAAGACCATCGCCGAAATGTTGGCATTGTACGTCGACGTCTAACACAAGACGTGGGATGCCATCCTTCCGTACGTGACCTTCACATACAACACGGCCGTGCAAGAAACGACGCACATGGCGCCGTTCAACCTGGTCTATGGAAGGAACCCGGCAACGACGCTTGACGCCATGCTACCAGACGTCGCTGACGAAGAAAATCTCGACGTTGCCACTTATTTGCAGCGTGCCGAAGAAGGTCGACAGCTCGCCCGCCTGCGCATCAAGAACCAGCAGAGGACCGACAGCCGACACTACAATCTACGACGACGCTACGTCGAGTACCAGCGCGGCGACCTTGTTTGGGTCTGGACTCCGCTACGCCGACGAGGACTTAGCGAGAAACTGTTGCGTCGCTATTTCGGACCATATAAGATAATCCGACGTATTGGCGCACTGGACTATGAGGTCGTGCCAGCCGGCATTTCACAATCACAGCGGCGCCGGGCACGGCCTGAAGTCATCCATGTGGTGTGTCTTAAACCTTTCTACGCCCGCTCACGACGTTAGCTACTTTGTTACTTTGTTATTGTTTTTTTTGTTTGTTTATTACGCATGGTTTTGTTTTCGCTTTCGTGTTTGTAGCATCGGGACGATGCTTTTTAAGGGGAGGGTAATGACACGTATACATGTTTATCTTTCACCGGTGGCCGCTTTCCACCGGCTAACAAATGTTAAACGTTATCGCTCGGCGCAGGACGCGCCTGTATCGGAAGTTTCTAGAACGTTATCGATGCTTCTTTCCCTTGCCTGTTTTCACCGACGCTTATGTTATCTGATTGTATGACCGACGCGAATTGTCTAGAACTTTCTGGAAGACACGCGGGCATCAGGGATTAATCTGGAACCTTCGATGACTCAAGTATAAAAGCCGACGCGCTTCTCCGCTGATCAGATTTTCGACGATCGCCGACTGTGTTCGCCGCTATCGTTGTGCTTTGAGTGTAGCTTGCTTTTGTGGGCACAGGTTCGCCCAATAAACAACCAGTTTCGTCATACACAGTTTTGCGACTGTTTCATTTACCGTCACTACTACGTGACAACATGTCTAGGGATATTTTATGCATCCAGTCCAATTGCGCGTTGAACAATTTCACTTCATAATTTATTTTTGAACTAGACCAGAAGTGTTTCTAGTGGCTCTCACGCAACCGTAGTTTATGTGTCTAGGGATTGTTCATGCAGTCATTCCAATTGCGCGTTTAAGAATGTCACTTCGTAATTTACTTTTGAACTAGACCAGAAGCGTTTCCAGTGGCTCTCACGCAACCATAGTTTCTGTATATGTGTCTATGGATTATTTATGCAGTCAATCCACGTTGAAAATTACGAAGAATGTCACATCGTGATTTACTTTTGAACTAGAGCAGAAGTGTTTGAAGTGGCTTTCACGCACCTGTTGTATAGTTCAAAAGTAAATCACGAAGTGGCATTCTTCAACGCGCAATTGGAGTGACTACGTGAACAATCCCTATACCCATATAGAGAAAATACGGTTGCGTGAGAGCCACTGGAAACCCTTCTGGTCTAGTTCAAAAGTAAATTAAGAAGTGGCATTCTTCAACGCGCAATTGGAGTGACTGCATAAACAATCCCTAGACACATATAGAAACTAAGGTTGCGTGAGAGCCACTAGAAACGCTTCTGGTCTAGTTCAAAAGTAAATTACGAAGTGACTTTCTTCAACGCGAAATTGAACTGGATGCATCAACAATCCCTAGACACACATAAAGGAACTACGGTTGCTTGAGAGTCACTGGAAACGCTTCTGGTCTAATTTAAAAGTAAATTACGAAGTGACATATTCAAAGCGAAATTGGACTGACTGTATAAACAATTTCTAGACACAATAGAGGAACTACGGGTGCGTCAAAGCCACTTCAAACACTTCTGCTTTAGTTCAATAGTAAATCACGATGTGACATTGTTCAACGCGCAATTGGACTGACTGCATAAACAATCCTTAGACACATATAGAGAAACTACGGTTTGCGTGAGAGCCACTAGAAACGCTTCTGGTCTAGTTCAAAAGTAAATTACGAAGTGGCATTCTTAAACGCGCAATTGGAATGACTGCATGAACAATCCCTAGACACACTAGAGAAACTACTGGTGCACGATAGCCGCTAGAAACGCTTCTGCTATAGTTCAAAAGTACATTACGAAGTGGCATTCTTCAACGCGAAATTGAACTGAATGCATCAACAATCCCTAGACACATATAGAGGAACTACGGTTGCGTGAGAGCCACTGGAAGCGCTTCTGGTCTAGTTTAAATGTAAATTACGAAGTTAAATTCTGCAACGCGCAATTGGACTGGATTCATAAAAGATCCGTAAACACATATAAAGAAACTACAATTGCGTGAAAGCCGCTAGAAATGCTTATGGTCTAGTTCAAAAGTAAATTACGAAGTGGCATTCTGCAACGCGCAATCGGAGTGACTGCATAAACAACCCCCAGACACATATAGAGAAACTAAGGTTGCGTGAGAGGCACTAGAAACGCTCCTGGTGAAGTTCAAAAGTAACTTACGAAGTTACATTCTTCAACGCGAAATTGTACTGACTGTATAAACAATCCCTAGACAAAATAGAGAATGTACGGGTGTGGGACCGCCACTTCAAACACTTCTGCTCTAGTTCAAAAGTTAATCACGATGTGACATTGTTCAACGCGCAATTGGACTACGGTTGCTGAGAGCCACTGGAAACGCTTCTGGTCTACTTCAAAAGTTATTTACGAAGTGACATTCCTCAACGCGAAATTAGACTGGATGCATCAACAATCCCTAGACGCATATAGTGAAACTACGGTTGCGTGAGAGCGACTGGAAACGCTTCTGGTACAGTTCAAAGTTAAATTACGAAGTGGAATTCTTCAACGCGCAATTGGAGTGACTGCGTCAACCGTCCCTAGACACATATAGAGAAACTACGGTTGCGTGAGAGCCACTAGAAACATTCTGATCTAGTTGAAAAGTAAATTACGAAGCGACATTCTTCAACGCTAAATTGGACTGACTGTATAAACAATCCCTAGACACAATAGAGAAACTACGGTTGCGTGAGAGCCACTAGAAACGCTTCTGGTCTAGTTGAAAAGTAAATTACGAAGTGACATACTTCAAAGCTAAATTGGACTCAAATTATGGGGTTTTACGTGCCAAAGCTAGTTCTGATTATGATGCACGCCGTAGTGGGGGACTCCGGAAATTTGGACCACCTGGGGTTCTTTAACGTGCACCTAAATCTAAGTACACGGGTGTTTTCGCATTTCGCCCCCATCGAAATGCGGCCGCCGTGGTCGGGATTCGATCCCGCGACCTCGTGCTCAGCAGCCCAACACCATAGCGACTGAGCAACCACGGCGGGTGCTAAATTGGACTGACTATATAAACAATCCCTAGACACAGTAGAGAAACTACGCTTTGCGTGAGAGCCACGAGAAACGCTTCTGGTCTAGTTCAAAAGTAAATTACGAAGTGACATTCCTCAACGCGAAATTGGACTGGATGCATCAACAATCCCTAGACGCATATAGTGAAACTATGGTTGCGTGAGAGCAGCTGGAAACGCTTCTGGTCTAGTTCAAAATTAAATTACGAAGTGAAATTCTTCAACGGGCTAATGGTCTGACTGTATAAACAATCCCTAGACACAATAGAGAAACTACGGGTGCGTGACAGCCACTATAAACGCTTCTGGTATTGTTCAAAAGTAAATTACGAAGTGAAATTGTTCAACGGGCAATTGGACTGCATGCCTAAACAATCCTTAGACACATATACAGAAACTACGGTTTGCGTGAGAGCCACTAGAAACGCTTCTGGTCTAGTTCAAAAGTAAATTACGAAGTGACATTCTTCAACGCGAAACTGAACTAGATGCATCCACAATCCCTAGACACATATAGAGAAACTACAGTTGCGTGAGAGCCACTGGAAACGCTTCTGGTCTAGTTCAAAAGTAAATCACTATGTGAAATTCTTCAACGCGCAGTTGGACTTACTGCATAAACAATCCTTGGACACATATAGAGAAACTACGGTTTGCGTGAGAGCCACTAGAAACGCTTCTGGTCTAGTTCAAAAGTAAATTAGGAAGTGACATTCTTCAACGCGAAATTGGACTGTCAGCATAAACAATCCTTGGACACATATAGAGAAACTACGGTTTGCGTGAGAGCCACTAGAAACGCTTCTGGTCTAATTCAAAAGTAACTTACGAAGTGACATTCTTCAACGCAAAATTGGACTGGAAGCATTAACAATCCATAGACACATATAGAGAAACTATGGTTTTGTGAGAGCCACTGGAAACGCTTCTGGTCTAATTGAAAAGTAAATTACGAAGTGACATTCAACGCGAAATTAGACTGACTATATAAACAATCCCTAGACACAATAGAGGAACTACGGG
Source organism: Dermacentor silvarum (assembly GCF_013339745.2). Taxonomy (NCBI): domain Eukaryota; kingdom Metazoa; phylum Arthropoda; class Arachnida; order Ixodida; family Ixodidae; genus Dermacentor; species Dermacentor silvarum. The sequence continues at coordinate 22,925 of NW_023606428.1, forward strand.
TGCGTCAAAGCCACTTCAAACACTTCTGCTCTAGTTCAAAAGTAAATCACGATGTGACATTGTTCAACGCGCAATTGGACTGACTGCATATACAATCCTTAGACACATATAGAGAAACTACGGTTTGCGTAAGAGCCAATAGAAACGCTTCTAGTCTAGTTCAAAAGTAAATTACGAAGTGAAATTCTTCAACGCGCAGTTGGAATGACTGCATGAACAATCCCTAGACACATCAACTACGGTTGCTTGAGAGCCACTAGAAACGCTTCTGGTCTAGTTCAAATTTAAATTACGAAGTGAAATTCTTCAACGCGCAATTGGACTGGATGCATAAACAATCCCTAGACACATATTGAGAAACTACGGTTGCGTGAGAGCCACTTTAAACGCTTCTGGTTTAGTTCAAAAGTAAATTACGAAGTGACATTCTTCAACGCGAAATTGAACTGGATGCATCAACAATCCCTAGACACACATAGAGAAATTATGGTTGCGTGAGAGCCACTGCAAACGCTTCTGGTCTAGTTCAAAAGAAAATTACGAAGTGACATTCTTTAACGCTAAATTGGACTGACTGTATAAACAAACTCTAGACACAATACAGGAACTACGGGTGCGTGAAAGCCACTTCAAACACTTCTGCTCTAGTTCAAAAGTAAATCACCATGTGAAATTCTTCAACGCGCAGTTTGACTGACTGCATAAACAATCCTTGGACACATATAGAGAAACTACGGTTTGCGTGAGAGCCACTAGAAACGCTTCTGGTCTAATTCAAAAGTAAATTACGAAGTGACATTCTTTAACGCTAAATTGGACTGACTGTATAAACAATCTCTAAACACAATAGAGGAACTACGGGTGCGTGAAAGCCACTTCAAACAGTTCTGCTCCAGTTCAAAAGTAAATCACGATCTGACATTCTTCAACGCGCAATTGAACTGACTGCATAAACAATCCTTAGACCCATATACAGAAACTATGGTTGCGTGAGAGCCACTGCAAACACTTCTGGTCTAGTTCAAAAGTAAATTACGAAGTGAAATTCTTCAACGGGCAAATGGAGTGAATGCATGAACAACCTCTAGACACATATAGAGAAACTACAGTTGCGTGAGAGCCACTAGAAACGCTTCTGGTCTAGTTCAAAAGGTAATTACGAGGTGACATTCTTCAACGCGAAATTGAACTGGATGCATCAACAATCCTTGGACACATATATAGAAACTACGGTTTGCGTGAGAGCCACTAATAACGCTTCTGGTCTAGTTCAAAAGTAAATTACGAAGTGACATTCTTCAACGCGAAATTGGACTGGATGCATCAACAATCCCTAGACACATATAGAGAAACTACAGTTGCGTGAGAGCCACTGGAAACGCTTCTGGTCTAGTTCAAAAGTAAATCACCATGTGAAATTCTTCAACGCGCAGTTGGACTGACTGCATAAACAATCCTTGGACACATATAGAGAAACTACGGTTTGCGTGAGTGCCACTAGAAACGCTTCTGGTCTAGTTCAAAAGTAAATTACGAAGTGGCATTCTTCAACTAGCAATTGGACTGGATGCATAAACAATCCCTAGACACATTGAGAAACTACGGTTGCGTGAGAGCCACTAGAAGCGCTTCTGGTCTAGTTCAAAAGTAAACTGCGAAGTGAAATTCTTCAACGCGCAATTGGACTGGATGCATAAACAATCCCTAGACACATATAGAGAAACTACAATTGCGTGAGAGCCGCTAGAAACGCTTCTGGTCTAGTTCAAAAGTAAATTACGAAGTGAAATTCTTCAACGCGCAATTGGACTGGATGCATAAACAATCCTTAGACACATTGAGAAACTACGGTTACGTGAGAGCCACTAGAAGCGCTTCTGGTCTAGTTCAAAATTAAATTACGAAGTGAAATTCTTCAACGCGCAATTGGACTGGATGCATAAACAATCCCTAGACACAAATTGAGAAACTACGGTTGCGTGAGAGCCACTGGAAACGCTTCTGGTCTAGTTCAAAAGTAAATTACGAAGTGAAATTCTTCAACGGGCAAATGGAGTGACTGCATGAACAACCTCTAGACACATATAGAGAAACTACGGTTGCGTGAGAGCCACTAGAAACGCTTCTGGTCTAGTTCAAAAGTTAATTACGAGGTGACATTCTTCAACGCGAAATTGAACTGGATGCATCAACAATCGTTGGACACATATATAGAAACTACGGTTTGCGTGAGAGCCACTAATAACGCTTCTGGTCTAGTTCAAAAGTAAATTACGAAGTGACATTCTTCAACGCGAAATTGGACTGGATGCATCAACAATCCCTAGACACATATAGAGAAACTACAGTTGCGTGAGAGCCACTGGAAACGCTTCTGGTCTAGTTCAAAAGTAAATCACCATGTGAAATTCTTCAACGCGCAGTTGGACTGACTGCATAAACAATCCTTGGACACATATAGAGAAACTACGGTTTGCGTGAGAGCCACTAGAAACGCTTCTGGTCTAGTTCAAAAGTAAATTACGAAGTGGCATTCTTCAACTAGCAATTGGACTGGATGCATAAAAAATCCCTAGACACATTGAGAAACTACGGTTGCGTGAGAGCCACTAGAAGCGCTTCTGCTCTAGTTCAAAAGTAAACTGCGAAGTGAAATTCTTCAACGCGCAATTGGACTGGATGCATAAACAATCCCTAGACACATATAGAGAAACTACAATTGCGTGAGAGCCGCTAGAAACGCTTCTGGTCTAGTTCAAAAGTAAATTACGAAGTGAAATTCTTCAACGCGCAATTGGACTGGATGCATAAACAATCCTTAGACACATTGAGAAACTACGGTTACGTGAGAGCCACTAGAAGCGCTTCTGGTCTAGTTCAAAATTAAATTACGAAGTGACATTCTTCAACGCGAAATTGGACTGGATGCATCAACAATCCCTAGACACATATAGAGAAACTACAGTTGCGTGAGAGCCACTGGAAACGCTTCTGGTCTAGTTCAAAAGTAAATCACCATGTGAAATTCTTCAACGCGCAGTTGGACTGACTGCATAAACAATCCTTGGACACATATAGAGAAACTACGGTTTGCGTGAGAGCCACTAGAAACGCTTCTGGTCTAGTTCAAAAGTAAATTACGAAGTGAAATTCTTCAACGCGCAATTGGACTGGATGCATCAACAATCACTAGACACACATAGAGAAAATATGGTTGCGTGAGAGCTACTGCAAACGCTTCTGGTCTAGTTCAAAAGTAAATTACGAAGTGACATTCTTTAACGCTAAATTGGACTGACTGTATAAACAAACTCTAGACACAATACAGGAACTACGGGTGCGTGAAAGCCACTTCAAACACTTCTGCTCTAGTTCAAAAGTAAATTACGAAGTGACATTCTTCAACGGGCAAATGGAATGACTGCATGAACAATCCCTAGACACATATAGAGAAACTACACTTGTGTGAGAGCTGCTAGAAACGCTTGTGGTCTAGTTCAAAAGTAAATTACGAAGTGAATTTCTTCAACGGGCAATTGCACTGGATGCATAAAGAATCCCTAGACACATATTGAGAAACTACGGTTGCGGGAGAGCCACTAGAAGCGCTTCTGCTCTAATTCAAAAGTAAACTGCGAAGTGAAATTTTTCAACGCGCAATTGGACTGGATGCATGAACAATCCCTAGACACATATAGAGAAACTACACTTGTGTGAGAGCTGCTAGAAACGCTTGTGGTCTAGTTCAAAAGTAAATTACGAAGTGAATTTCTTCAACGGGCAATTGTACTGGATGCATAAACAATCCCTAGACACATATTGAGAAACTACGGTTGCGTGAGAGCCACTGGAAACGCTTCTGGTCTTGTTCAAAATTAAATTACGAAGTGAAATTCTTCAACGCGCAAATGGACTGGATGCATAAACAATCCCTAGACACATTGAGAAACTACGGTTGCGTGAGAGCCACTAGAAGCGCTTCTGGTCTAGTTCAAAAGTAAACTACGAAGTGAAATTCTTCAACGCGCAATTGGACAATCCCTAGACACATATAGAGAAACTATAATTGCGTGAGAGCTACTAGAAACGCTTCTCGTCTAGTTCAAAATTAAATTACGAAGTGAAATTCTTCAACGCGCAATTGGACTGGATGCATAAACAATCCCTAGACACATATTGAGAAACTACGGTTGCGTGAGAGCGACTGGAAACCCTTCTGGTCTAGTTCAAAAGTAAATTACGAAGTGACATTCTTCAACGCGAAATTGGACTGACTGCATGAATAATCCCTAGACACATATAGAGTAACTATGGTTGCGTGAGAGCCACTGGAAACGCTTCTGGTCTAGTTCAAAAGTAAATTACGAAGTGACATTCTTCAACGCGAAATTGGACTGACTGTATAAACAATCTCTAAACACAATAGAGGAACTACGGGTGCGTGAAAGGCACTTAAAACACTTCTGCTCTAGTTCAAAAGTAAATCACGATGTGACATTCTTCAACGCGCAATTGGACTGGATGCATAAAATATCCGTAGACACATATAGAGAAACTACGGTTGCGTGAGAGCCACTAGAAATGCTTCTGGTATATTTCAAAAGTAAATTACGAAGTGAAATTGTTCAACGCACAATTGGACTGCATGCATAAACAATCCCTAGACACATTTAGAGAAACTACGGGTGCGTGAGAGCCACTAGAAAAGCTTCTGGTCTAGTTCAAAAGTAAGTTACGAAGTGACATTCTTGAAGGCGCAATTGGAGGGAGTGCATAAACAATCCCTAGACCCATATAGAGAAAATACGGTTGCGTGAGAGCCACTAGCAACGCTTCTGGTCTAGTTCAAAAGTAAACTACTAAGTGAAATTCTTCAACGCGCAATTGGACAATCCCTAGACACATATAGAGAAACTATAATTGCGTGAGAGCCACTAGAAGCGCTTCTGCTCTAATTCAAAAGTAAACTGCGAAGTGCAATTCTTCAACGCGCAATTGGACTGGATGCATGAACAATCCCTAGACACATATAGAGAAACTACACTTGTGTGAGAGATGCTAGAAACGCTTGTGGTCTAGTTCAAAAGTAAATTACGAAGTGAATTTCTTCAACGGGCATATGTACTGGATGCATAAACAATTTCTACACACATATTGAGAAACTACGGTTGCGTGAGAGCCACTGGAAACGCTTCTGGTCTTGTTCAAAAATTTAATTACGAAGTGAAATTCTTCAACGCGCAATTTGACTGGATGCATAAACAATCCCTAGACACATTGAGAAACCACGGTTGCGTGAGAGCCACTGGAAACGCTTCTGGTCTTGTTCAAAAATTAAATTACGAAGTAAAATTCTTCAACGCGGAATTGGACTGGATGCATAAACAATCCTTAGACACATATTGAGAAACTACGATTGCGTGCGAGCCACTGGAAACGCTTCTGGTCAAGTTCAAAAGTAAATTACGAAGTGACATTCTTCAACGCGAAATTGGACAGACTGCATGAATAATCCCTAGACACATAAACTACGGTTGCCTGAGAGCCACTAGAAACGCTTCTGGTCTAGTTCAAAATTAAATTACGAAGTGAAATTGTTCAACGCGCAATTGGACTGGATGCATAAAATATCCCTAGACACATATAGAGAAACTACGGTTGCGTGAGAGCTACTAGAAACGCTTCTGGTCTAATTCAAAAGTAAATCACCATGTGAAATTGCTCAACGCACAATTGGACTGGATGCATAAAATATCCCTAGACACATATAGAGAAACTACGGTTGCGTCAGAGCCACTAGAAATGCTTCTGGTATAGTTCAAATGTAAATTACGAAGTGAAATTGCTCAACGCACAATTGGACTGCATGAATAAACAATCCCTAGACACATATAGAGAAACTACGGGTGCGTGAGAGCCACTAGAAAAGCTTCTGGTCTAGTTCTAAAGTAGATTATGAAGTGACATTCTTCAACGCGAAACTGGACTGACTGTATAAGTAATCCCTAGACACAATAGAGAAACAACGGGTGCACGACAGCCACTTCAAACACTTCTGGTCTAGTTCAAAAGTAAATTACGAAGTGACATTCTTGAAGGCGCAATTGGAGTGAGTGCATAAACAATGCCTAGACACATATAGAGAAACTACGGTTGTGTGAGAGCCACAAGAAACGCTTCTGGTCTAGTTCAAAAGTAAATTACGAAGTGACATTCTTCAACGCAAAATTGGACTGGATGCATTAACAATCCATAGACACATATAGAGAAGCTATGGTTGTGTGAGAGCCACTGGAAACGCTTCTGGTCTAATTCAAAAGTAAATTACGAAGTGACATTCAACGCGAAATTGGACTGACTGTATAAACAATCCCTAGACACAATAGAGGAACTACGGGTGCGTCAAAGCCACTTCAAACACTCATGCTCTAGTTCAAAAGTAAATCACGATGTGACATTGTTCAACGCGCAATTGGACTGACTGCATATACAATCCTTAGACACATATAGAGAAACTACGGTTTGCGTGAGAGCCACTGGAAACGCTTCTGGTCTAGTTCAAAATTAAATTACGAAGTGAAATTGTTCAACGCGCAATTGGACTGGATGCATAAAATATCCCTAGACACATATAGAGAAACTACGGTTGCGTGAGAGCCACTAGAAACGCTTCTGGTCTAGTTCAAAAGTAAATCACCATGTGAAATTCTTCAACGCGCAGTTGGACTGACTGCATAAACAATCCTTGGACACATATAGAGAAACTACGGTTTGCGTGAGAGCCACTAGAAACGCTTCTGGTCTAGTTCAAAAGTAAATTACGAAGTGACATTCTTCAACGCGAAATTGGACTGACTGTATAAACAATCTCTAACACAATAGAGGAACTACTGGTGCGTGAAAGCCACTTCAAACACTTCTGCTCTAGTTCAAAAGTAAATCACGATGTGACATACTTCAACGCGCAATTGAACTGACTGCATAAACAATCCTTGGACACATATAGAGAAACTACGGTTTGCGTGAGAGCCACTAGAAATGCTTCTGGTCTAGTTCAAAAGTAAATTACGAAGTGAAATTCTTTAACGCGAAATTGGACTGACTGTATAAACAATCTCTAAACACAATAGAGGAACTATGGGTGCGTGAAAGCCACTTCAAACACTTCTGGTCTAGTTCAAAAGTAAATTACGAAGTGACATTCTTGAAGGCGCAATTGGAGTGAGTGCATAAACAATGCCTAGAAACATATAGAGAAACTACGGTTGTGTGAGAGCCACAAGAAACGCTTCTGGTCTAGTTCAAAAGTAAATTACGAAGTGACATTCTTCAACGCAAAATTGGACTGGATGCATTAACAATCCATAGACACATATAGAGAAGCTATGGTTGTGTGAGAGCCACTGGAAACGCTTCTGGTCTAATTCAAAAGTAAATTACGAAGTGACATTCAACGCGAAATTGGACTGACTGTATAAACAATCCCTAGACACAATAGAGGAACTACGGGTGCGTCAAAGCCACTTCAAACACTCATGCTCTAGTTCAAAAGTAAATTACGAAGTGAACTTCTTCAACGCGCAATTGTACTGGATGCATAAACAATCCCTAGACACAAATTGAGAAACTACGGTTGCGTGAGAGCCACTAGAAACGCTTCTGGTCTAGTTCAAAAGTAAATTACGAAGTGAAATTCTTCAACGCGCAGTTGGAATGACTGCATGAACAATCCCTAGACACATCAACTACGGTTGCGTGAGAGCCACTAGAAACGCTTCTGGTCTAGTTCAAAATTAAATTACGAAGTGAAATTCTTCAACGCGCAATTGGACTGGATGCATCAAGAATCCCTAGACACATATAGAGAAACTATGGTTGCGTGAGAGCCACTGGAAACGCTTCTGGTCTAGTTCAAAAGTAAATTACGAAGTGACATTCTTCAACGCGAAATTGGGCTGACTGTATAAACAAGCTCTAAACACAATAGAGGAACTACGGGTGCGTGAAAGCCACTTCAAACACTTCTGCTCTAGTTCAAAAGTAAATCACGATGTGACATTCTTCAATGCACAATTGAACTGACTGCATAAACAATCCTTGTACATATATAGAGAAACTACGGTTTGCGTGAGAGCCACTAATAACGCTTCTGGTCTAGTTCAAAAGTAAATTACGAAGTGACATTCTTTAACGCTAAATTGGACTGACTGTACAACCTCTAGACACAATACAGGAACTACGGGTGTGTAAAAGCCACTTCAAACACTTCTGCTCTAGTTCAAAAGTAAATCACCATGTGAAATTCAACGCGGAGTTGGACTGACTGCATAAACAATCTTTGGACACATGTAGAGAAACTACGGTTTGCGTGAGAGCCACTAGAAACGCTTCTGGTCTAGTTCAAAAGTAAATTACAAAGTGACATTCTTCAACGAGCAATTGGAGTTACTGCGCGAACAATCCCTAGACCCATATAGAGAAAATACGGTTGCGTGAGAGCCACTAGCAACGCTTCTGTTCTAGTTCAAAAGTAAATTACGAAGTGAAATTCTTCAACGGGTAAATGGAATGACTGCATGAACAATCCCTAGACACATATAGAGAAACTACGGGTGCTTGAGAGCCACTAGAAGCGCTTCTGGTCTAGTTCAAAAGTAAATTACGAAGTGAAATTCTTCAACGCGCAATTGCACTGGATGCATAAACAATCCCTAGACACATATAGAGAAACTACAATTGCGTGAGAGCAGCTAGAAACGCTTCTGGTCTAGTTCAAAAGTAAATTACGAAGTGAAATTCTTCAACGCGCAATTGTACTGGATGCATAAACAATCCCTAGACACATATTGAGAAACTACGGTTGCGTGAGAGCCACTGGAAACGCTTTTGGTCTAGTTCAAAATTAAATTACGAAGTGAAATTCTTCAACGCGCAATTGGACTGGATGCATAAACAATCCCTAGACACATTGAGAAACTACGGTTGCGGGAGAGCCACTAGAAGCGCTTCTGCTCTAATTCAAAAGTAAACTGCGAAGTGAAATTTTTCAACGCGCAATTGGACTGGATGCATGAACAATCCCTAGACACATATAGAGAAACTACACTTGTGTGAGAGCTGCTAGAAACGCTTGTGGTCTAGTTCAAAAGTAAATTACGAAGTGAATTTCTTCAACGGGCAATTGTACTGGATGCATAAACAATCCCTAGACACATATTGAGAAACTACGGTTGCGTGAGAGCCACTGGAAACGCTTCTGGTCTTGTTCAAAATTTAATTACGAAGTGAAATTCTTCAACGCGCAATTGGACTGGATGCATAAACAAACCCTAGACACATTGAGAAACTACGGTTGCGTGAGAGCCACTAGAAGCATTTCTGGTCTAGTTCGAAAGTAAACTACTAAGTGAAATTCTTCAACGCGCAATTGGACAATCCCTAGACACATATAGAGAAACTATAATTGCGTGAGAGCTACTAGAAACGCTTCTCGTCTAGTTCAAAATTAAATTACGAAGTGAAATTCTTCAACGCGCAATTGGACTGGATGCATAAACAATCCCTAGACACATATTGAGAAACTACGGTTGCGTGAGAGCGACTGGAAACGCTTCTGGTCTAGTTCAAAAGTAAATTACGAAGTGACAATCTTCAACGCGAAATTGGACTGACTGCATGAATAATCCCTAGACACATATAGAGTAACTATGGTTGCGTGAGAGCCACTGGTAACGCTTCTGGTCTAGTTCAAAAGTAAATTACGAAGTGACATTCTTCAACGCGAAATTGGACTGACTGTATAAACAATCTCTAAACACAATAGAGGAACTACGGGTGCGTGAAAGCCACTTAAAACACTTCTGCTCTAGTTCAAAAGTAAATCACGATGTGACATTCTTCAACGCGCAATTGGACTGGATGCATAAAATATCCCTAGACACATATAGAGAAACTACGGTTGCGTGAGAGCCACTAGAAATGCTTCTGGTATAGTTCAAAAGTAAATTACGAAGTGAAATTGTTCAACGCACAATTGGACTGCATGCATAAACAATCCCTAGACACATTTAGAGAAACTACGGGTGCGTGAGAGCCACTAGAAAAGCTTCTGGTCTAGTTCAAAAGTAAGTTACGAAGTGACATTCTTGAAGGCGCAATTGGAGGGAGTGCATAAACAATCCCTAGACCCATATAGAGAAAATACGGTTGCGTGAGAGCCACTAGCAACGCTTCTGGTCTAGTTCAAAATTAAATTACGAAGTGAAATTCTTCAACGGGCAAATGGAATGACTGCATGAACAATCCCTAGACACATATAGAGAAACTACGGGTGCTTGAGAGCCACTAGAAGCGCTTCTGGTCTAGTTCAAAAGTAAATTACGAAGTGAAATTCTTCAACGCGCAATTGCACTGGATGCATAAACAATCCCTAGACACATATAGAGAAACTACAATTGCGTGAGAGCAGCTAGAAACGCTTCTGGTCTAGTTCAAAAGTAAATTACGAAGTGAAATTCTTCAACGCGCAATTGTACTGGATGCATAAACAATCCCTAGACACACATTGACAAACTACGGTTGCGTGATAGCCACTGGAAACGCTTTTGGTCTAGTTCAAAATTAAATTACGAAGTGAAATTCTTCAACACGCAATTGGACTGGATGCATAAACAATCCCTAGACACATTGAGAAACTACGGTTGCGGGAGAGCCACTAGAAGCGCTTCTGCTCTAATTCAAAAGTAAACTGCGAAGTGAAATTCTTCAACGCGCAATTGGACTGGATGCATGAACAATCCCTAGACACATATAGAGAAACTACACTTGTGTGAGAGCCGCTAGAAACGCTTGTGGTCTAGTTCAAAAGTAAATTACGAAGTGAATTTCTTCAACGGGCAATTGTACTGGATGCATAAACAATCCCTAGACACATTGAGAAACCACGGTTGCGTGAGAGCCACTAGAAGCGCTTCTGGTCTAGTCCAAAAGTAAACTACGAAGTGAAATTCTTCAACGCGCAATTGGACTGGATGCATAAACAATCCCTAGACACATATAGAGAAACTACAATTGCGTGAGAGCCACTAGAAACGCTTCTGGTCTAGTTCAAAATTAAATTACGAAGTAAAATTCTTCAACGCGGAATTGGACTGGATGCATAAACAATCCTTAGACACATATTGAGAAAGTACGATTGCGTGCGAGCCACTGGAAACGCTTCTGGTCAAGTTCAAAAGTAAATTACGAAGTGACATTCTTCAACGCGAAATTCGACAGACTGCATGAATAATCCCTAGACACATAAACTACGGTTGCCTGAGAGCCACTAGAAACGCTTCTGCTCTAATTCGAAAGTAAACTGCGAAGTGAAATTCTTCAACGCGCAATTGGACTGGATGCATGAACAATCCCTAGACACATATAGAGAAACTACACTTGTGTGAGAGCCGCTAGAAACGCTTGTGGTCTAGTTCAAAAGTAAATTACGAAGTGAATTTCTTCAACGGGCAATTGCACTGGATGCATAAACAATCCCTAGACACACATTGAGAAACTACGGTTGCGTGAGAGCCACTGGAAACGCTTTTGGTCTAGTTCAAAAGTAAATTACGAAGTGACATTCTTTAACGCTAAATTGGACTGACTGTACAACCTCTAGACACAATACAGGAACTACGGGTGTGTAAAAGCCACTTCAAACACTTCTGCTCTAGTTCAAAAGTAAATCACCATGTGAAATTCAACGCGGAGTTGGACTGACTGCATAAACAATCTTTGGACAGATATAGAGAAACTACGGTTTGCGTGAGAGCCACTAGAAACGCTTCTGGTCTAGTTCAAAAGTAAATTACAAAGTGACATTCTTCAACGAGCAATTGGAGTTACTGCGCGAACAATCCCTAGACCCATATAGAGAAAATACGGTTACGTTAGAGCCACTAGCAACGCTTCTGTTCTAGTTCAAAAGTAAATTACGAAGTGAAATTCTTCAACGGGCAAATGGAATGACTGCATGAACAATCCCTCGGGGAAACAT